>NC_049991.1:3614921-3615115 GCF_000003815.2 Branchiostoma floridae | reverse complement strand
TCTGTATTTCTTGGCCTCCTTCATCGGCCATTCTGGGGGCATTGGCACTTATTTGTAGGTCGATTTTCAACTGAGTGAATACGCCGTGAAGGAAATATGGCGCGAAAGGAAAAATGCCGGGAAAGGAATGTATGCCGGGAAGCTTGTACTCTCTCAGTTGAAAATCGACCTAAAAATAAGTGCCAATGCCCCCA
>NC_049991.1:3584470-3614821 GCF_000003815.2 Branchiostoma floridae | reverse complement strand
AGCCCCACCTCATTTCAGCAAGATTCAAGTTTGTTATCCTATATTCTTCAGTTATTTATTTCGAATCTCTGTTTTGTAGCTTATACCTACAGTCGACCATACGAAAGTCACTGTAATTACTCTTTGTTGTATACGAGGGGCGTGCAATAAGTAATGGTCCTGACCCACTTCCAGTTGTCTGATCTAAATGAAATTTTGTATGTGTAATAATTCATATCTCTATGGGTTATGTTGCAAAAGACAGCTCTGAACTAATTGTGGTTTCTGATTTACTGGTGTTTGAACTTAGTCAGGTGCGAAATGGACCAGGTGTGAAATGGAACCAGTTGAGTGTCGCGCAGTGATCCGGTTTTTGTATTTGAAAGGACGCACACCAAAGAAGACTTTTGATGAAATAAATGAAACTTATGGTGATGATGCCCCATCATATGACCTTGTAAAACGCTGGCATCCTGAATTCAAACAAGGCCGGAAGTCTGTGGAAACAGCTCCCAGACCTGGTTGTCCCTCTTGTGCCATTGATGAGGCATCAGTTGGAGGACCAACCTGGGGTGTCCTACAAAATCGGTGTCCAGAGCTGCATCAAACGATGGGAGAAATGCATAACTCTGGGTGATTCCTATGAAGAGAAAGACTAATAACTGTGCCAAGTTTCATTAATCTCCTGCTATGGGAAATGGGTCAGGACCATTACTAATTGCACGCCCCTCGTAACTATCTTTATGTTCAAATCTTTACATATGCTTAAGGGCATTCTTAAAGATTATATTTTGTAGCACGTATGAGTCGTTACTTATGATACTTCTAAGTTGGAATAATGTTGAATATATAGCTATGATGGGTTGTGGTTTAGTCATTCAGTTAGAATAAGCTTAATGAAATCTTTTCCGGTATCCAACTTAAGAATTGACTGTATGACAAGTTTTTCCTACTTAACTACTGTATTGTGTCTCTTCTTTAACAAATTAAACATCATCATCGGTTGACTGTCACGCAGACAACTGTAAGCTTTCGACTGAAACACCTAGTAGTACTTAGGCCATGTTGATTTGATTTGATTTTATGGATGACATCCGCGGGCGCACATCAACTTTCACCCCCCCACACACACAAAAAATCGACCATACTGTACATCGTACCAAGCAGCTGAAATTATCAATTGCAAAAAAAATATCGGAAAACGGATATGCCAAAGTCAGCCCTAAAAAAGAAGATGTGAAAGAACAAAGACAAATGATATAAATATTGTTCGGTATGCAATAATTTTCTTTAGTCAATTCAACCTTCTTAGCCACTCATAATAAAGACAACCTTTTTACTCTTTTTCTTTTTCTGCATTTGCACACATCAGTTTTGGGGTTCCCAAAGGATGTCATTAATATTGTCCTATGTCACAAAAAACAGTCATGCAGAAGATGTCTGCAAAGGAAGTTATAATTAGGTTCCTTAAACGCTTCGTTGTGATTAACTCAATGATCCAGTATTTTCACCAACAACCCAGTGTTTTCAAAATATGTTTCTTTTTAAGCATTGAAGGGCAGATAGTACTGAGTTTTGCATTTGATAGTAAATACAGACTATTTTTTTTTACTTCTTGCCATCATCATCATCGTCGCAGGATGTACTTGCCCGGACCAGGTCCACTCTCTCCTTCCAAACGTCTCTGTCCCCCCATAGCGTTCTCTAAGTCCTCAACCCGCAACCCCACATCACGAGCAAGTTGGTCTATGTAGGTTAGTCGAGGTCGCCCTGCATGTGTATACCCGTGTGCTGGCTTCCACAGTATGAGTTCACTAGCAAGCTCTGCTTTGTTCCTAAAACAATGGCCGGCAAATCTGGTCCTACGCTCCCTGATGATGGTTGATATGGCGGGACTTTGCCATACAAAATGATACAACTGTTCTTTGGTAGGATGTTGTTTCCATGACTTATTAAGCACGTGCACGGCCCTCAGCATTCTTGCCTTACGCTCTAATAACCGTGAGAAAACCTCTAATGTCGTCTTTTTACATCCGATTAGTCCAGGCAAAACCTAATTTTCCTTAGCGGCCGGAGGCAACATGCCATGTGTTTGGGAATAAGTACTCGTATTGCGTCAATACATTATCAATGCGCGTCATCACTAAGATAGAATTTCAACCTTTTTTTCTTACTTGCGGCACTCCCAATCTTGTTTGCATACTGTAAATGCATTTAATTTCGCGGGGATTTAATTTCGCGGTAGCGGGGAAAATGACTTTTCGCGGTGGATTTAATTTCGCGGTAACACCATCGACTGCTTTAAACCAAAGCCAATAAGATTACATTTTGTGGCTTGTACGCTTCGCGTGTAGCCTATGTTTTGTGTATGTACGTATACGTGCAGTGGTTTGGGGTAGCTTGATTATTTGAAATCACAGTACAGTCAGTAGTGGCCCGCCGAATATCCAACAGGCGAAAAGGCCGGGGTCAGATACGGGGAGTGGGGGATGGGGATAGACACACATAGTTACAGTATATTCCAGTAATGCATGTATAAACTTGTAGGAAAGTGGATGTATAAAAGGTATAAACTAACCATGCATCGAATGCTGATTACTAACATGTTCTTTCAACTGTGCATCAAGCCCATTTCCAACAAAATCTACAAGGCTTTAAAGCACCAGGCTACATCTCTACGGGTAAAAGCATTATTACGCAGGCTTAAAACGTTCAGAGAAGCCTGGTATCTAAAAAAGACAAGATATTCGAAACAACCAATGCAGGGATGGCGGCCGATACAAACTTCAACCACCCGATTTTCATTGGTCCATCTGAAGATAATATGTAAATGTATCCCCTTTGCAGGGAGATTACGAGGACTACGAGGACTACGACTATGACTATGACGATCACCATGAAGACTTCAAAACAGCCAACACCTTCATGGGACTCATCGCCAACATGAACAGCACAACTCGGCAGGCCATTGGTCACCAAGCACGTGACTTTATTCAAGAATGCCAGTTCGATGGGAGGGCCTGCTCACCAAAGTAATCATAAGTTTGTGAAAGACGTTTATTTGTTATCTTGTCTTGTAATGCCACATCTTGTAAAGTCAGAATTTTCATTTTGTCACCATTTTGACAATTTTTTTAAAGAAGTTTGTTTCATCGGAATCTACAAATGTTTGATATTTATATTTAATCTCACTGAAGGGAAATATATTGTTTTTCTCGGCTTCTTCTTCCCAAAACGAACAAGGTCAATGACCTGGATCAGATAGTTGTCACAGGTGGCTACTCGTAAAGTATCCGTAGCAGACACCTTGTGGTGTTCGATTGCATGATGTAGCAAGAGGCAGGACAGAGCTGGAGGGGCTGGTCACCATATATATGACTACATTTTAGTCAGATTAAATAGAGCAATAGTTTGTTAGGCAAGACCATGTGAAGGCAAACACCATGCATTTGCTGGCAAATGTTACCGTTCTAGATTTAGTTCTTTCTAGTTTTTTTTTCTTTTCCAGTCTGTCTAGAACATAATTTTTGATGATGATATACCATGATCATGAAATAATGTATTTATGGATTATATATATTTCAGGAATTTCTCAGTGTTTACGGACAGCACGTACGGAAATTGCTTCACATTCAACAAGGCCAACGGTAACACTGCACCGCAAAGGTCCACAAGCGCCGGGCCATTAAACGGTATGTATATTAGGGACACGTACACTCTTAACTTAACGTATTGCAAATATATGATATGCTGCAAATACACGCTGTGAATTTCAAGACAAAACGAACACTATATCTAGCCTCTGTTGTAGTCTTCGAAGTGGGCTGGTTTTTATTTGGAGGGGGGCGATGATACTCGATTTTCAACGTTGGCTAGGTTCTCTTTTGCCGGGAAAGGGAGTTTGCCGTGAATTCGAATGTAGTTTCGCTCCGTTTCAAGACGGGACGAAACTCTTTTTTTGAATAAGTACTAAGAACATTAAACTTGACACTGATTGAAGGCGTACAGTGCGTTTGATTCTTTGTAGTTACGTAAACTTATTTTACGTCGTTTCAGGCCTTTCCCTGATCCTGTACATACAGCAGGAGGAGTACATCCCGTCTCTGACGGAGAAGGCAGGCGCACGTGTAGTTGTACACTCTCCCGATAGGTGGCCCTTCCCGGAGTTCGAAGGGTTTGACGCTTCCCCTGGTTTTCTGACTTCCGCTGGACTCAGATTGGTATTTTTTCTAATTCTTTAAACCTACAGTTAAGTTGGATATTGAGGATAGATGACCTTTATCCGATAATTTTGGATCCCTCGTAATACTATATAGAACATTTTGCAAGCCAGTGCACTCACTTGGGATTTGGTAGGCCAAGTCATACCAAAGATTAAAAAAAAATGGAACATGCTGCTTTCTCTGTTTAGCACTCAGCATTCGGGAAAGAGTATATTAGATGAATACACACCACTACCAGTGGACTAGCCCCCTTCTGTAGTGATTGCACAAAGTGGTGTGGCCCAGGGCTACTGAAACGGAAATGGGCACCGCCTAATGCACCATCTGGTGCGGGTAGGACTTTAACTTTAACTTGACTTTATAAATTTCACACATGATATAGTGATACCTCACCTTGCGCAGTAGGAAGTCACGTGACTTCAGGAAGCCTGTATCGCCCCCCGTCCTCCTTTCCTCGAGTCAGTTGTGAACTATTCTTAATACTGGGACATAAGAGTTTTCTTTTACACAACCAGTTTTCCTCACCTGCTTACGTTTCGATGTCTGACAGACATCGAAACATAAGCAGGTGAGGAAAACTGGTTGTGTAAAAGGAAACTCTGTGTCCTATGATCTACCAGCTTGATGAAATTATTTTCGGTATCTTTAATACTTTCCAGACCTCCATCACTCGCCTTGGTGGACGCTATGGTGACTGTACAAACGGAGGGGGATACGAGCTCCTGTACGGGGGGACTTACACCCAGGCAGTAAGTATCTTCAATTAAAGAACACAGAAATAACATTCCTAGTGGCAGTTATGCTATGGTCGCATTTGAACCCATGCCCGTAGAAGATGTACCTCCGGTCGGTCTCTGAAGTATAAAGTTTGTCCCGGTGAACTGTGGAATACGGATGGGGGTACCTCTCTGTTAGGTTAGGTTACGGCGTCCATTTGTCGCCTGGTCCCGGGTTGATTTTAATTGCAAGTTTTAAAAAAACAGGGAGCCCTGCCGTGCCCAAAAAATAGCCTGGTAGCCGCAGGCCATGCCCGAAATTGTAAAAAGAAAGCTCGCAAACTATCCAGGGGAGGGGGTGGGGGATCATTTTCCCAATTGTTACCATAGCATAACATTAGTTCAACTTCAACACTAATTCTAAAATTGACACTTCATGGTTTGTTTCTGAATATGTTTGCTTGCAGAACTGCCTTGTCACCTGTCACCAGCAGCACATGGTCAGTGTGTGCGGATGTGCTGACCCTAGTTTCAAGGCACCGGTCAACACAGCCTTTTGCGACAGTGTTACCACCACTGGTCAGTCATAACTCCTTTCATATGTACACGATTTGTTATCATACATCTATAATGATTTTAATCATGTCTTAAAATACATAAAAAAAATGTGTATAGTGTGTAAATATAATCAATACAATATATGACTATGTACGATGTACCGGTACAAAACCGTTTTCTTATTGGACCGATCCTTAAAATGCGGACCTGACAAAATTCAGTACACCGGATTTCGGACCGAATGACCAGATTATATGTTGAGGAATTTATACGTTATGCAGCTTATTAGTTTAATAAAGCAACAAGAGAGACAGAGAGTAGAGTTTATAGTCATTTCTGCCACATGAAGACAAGATTTTAAAACACCAATGGGAGTTGATTACTCCAGAAAATAGATTCCTTAGTAGAAAAGTGGACAATTGTTTGAAGTATCACCCATTCACAAATTTTCAGAAATGATTAGGTCCACTAACATGAATGAAATTCAATGTTTTTTTAATCCAGTGGAATGTACGAACAGAGTAAAGAGGGAAATCGCAACAGGTGTGCTGCCTTGTACCTGTCCAGCGAGCTGCTCGTAAGTGATTGAATTATCAAATTATGTTAAAGCATCTGGAAATTGACATTCATTTTTTTCATGAATTCCAAATGGTGAAAGTATCATATGAAATGTGAAAATTAATCTCTGTAGGATACCTATGCATAGTAAAAAAAAACAGTTTGTAGGAATAGAATATAAACCACTTTGCCAAATCTGTAATGTTGTTTCCATACTAGGGACAAAGTGTATGGAAAGGCGATAGGACTGGCTGAGTGGCCTGCCGATTCGTATCTAGTAAGTATAAATCCACGTATGAATCATCTTGATTTGAGGTACAACTGGAAAGGCAACATTTTCGAGAAAACGCAGGATATTTGTCTCCCAGGATATGAAGGATATAAGTAACGGCTTCAATAAGTGTGCAAATTAGTTGCTAAGTAGCACAACGCATATTTCTTTGGCCAAGCTACTTAATTGCATCAGCTTTATGAAGTTCCTACCATTTACCACGAAAAGAAAACTTGAAGTTTCTGCATTATTTATGCAAATTAGGTCATGAAAGGAATTAGCCAAATACCATTGCATATCTCGAATCCCATTTTTAGATAGGAACTCGACTTAGAACTTATAATAGCTTAAGTTTACACCAACGTTTTTACTAATAACTATTAGATTCATTTTGTGCTGTCAGTACTAATATTATTAGTATATGTAATGACAGTACAAAATGAAGCTCTCATTTATTGTGCAGATGGTTTATGATTTGAATCTAACATTCATGATTATCTTTTCAGTCCCACGTACTGAAGAAGCTTCAGACAAAAAGAGGACGTCGTCCCGGTGCAGGTATTCTGGGGAATACCGATCGCTTCAAGTAAGTATATCGTAAAAATGTATATCTACGTATACCAGTTATCTGTACGACTAAAATATTTGGCAATGGGTACCATATTCAGCAAGGGCACTTGTGAGTTCTCATTGGAAAAATACATCGTAAATAGCAAAGTAGCCAAATTATACGTTCTTTCATGTTATAATATCCTTTGTTCAATTATGATTTGTATTGTGTGTGTCTTATAAGCCCACGTGGGCTGGGCGTTTAACGCATGACACGTTAATAAAATTCATTCATTCATTCATATACGTAGGTCAAACAGTGGTAGGTGTACGTTATTACGCTACATTATTTAAAGCTAATTAAATTGAGAATGCTACATATATTCATTTTGCTGTGCATAGACGA
This sequence comes from Branchiostoma floridae, assembly GCF_000003815.2. NCBI lineage: Eukaryota > Metazoa > Chordata > Leptocardii > Amphioxiformes > Branchiostomatidae > Branchiostoma > Branchiostoma floridae. Next base: position 3,607,561 of record NC_049991.1, on the reverse strand, counting down.
AAGAAGTAGAATAAACTAATATCCTAAGGAATATTAATGCATTCATGCAATTAATTTTTGAAATATTTTCAAATCGATCGTAATACAGTAGTACATGCCTCCGCCCCTGAGGCGTTACCAAAAAAATAGGGGAAAAGCTGGGCGAAAAACAAACATCAATTTATCATTTCTCTTACAGGAGAAATCTGTTGAAACTGAACATCTACTACGAAGCCCTGAACTATGAACAGATAAGCGAATCTCCCGGGTATGAGGTAAGATGTTATTACACAAAGTCTACACTGGGTAAGGCATTGGTCAGGGGTGTAATTTTTTCCCGGTGGACTGACGGATACCGGGGGGTACCACTTGCAATTGCTGATCCCCACGGGTAGGTCACGGCGTCTATCTCTTAGATCAGGTTGAGAGTTTCTGGGTAACCTGAGTGGCTACGTACCTTGGTTTGTGGGTCAGACTATATTCTCCATAGAACAGTTAAGAACACCCGGTTTTCTCTTTACTTTTTCATTTGGAGAATTTACTGGGTGACCTTGGTTGTCGGCTGGGTTTGTGGATTGCACTGACCCGCAAATGAACAGGAACAGTTGTCTTTTCAATTCCACAAGAGGAGAGTTTTTATACATGGGTGACCTGGCCGGTGACCAACTGGGTCCATGGGTCGGACCCAGTCTTTTCACTTCCCCAAGTAGAGAGTTTGCTTGATGGCCTGGGTGACACGCTGGGTTTTATGGATACAAACATAACATTAACCACGTCTTTCTAATACCACAGGAGGAGAGTTTGCTGGGTGACCTGGGTGGCCAGCTGGGTTTGTGGGTCGGTATGTCCCTTCTCTCGGCCATGGAAGTCGTGGAAATCTTCGCGGATCTTTTCGCCATCATCTTTAAGAAGTTTTCTTCCAAGGAGATGAAAATCTCCAAGAAGATTGACGTTGCTCCTCGCGAGAAGAAAGATGCTAATGATTTAGCTTTAAGTTATATAAAAGGAAATATGTGAATTTCATTAGTGAAAACTCGAAGTGTTTGATATTTGTAGACACTGTCTCAATTTGTCAATAATCTTTTAATGATGTAAATATTGTTTGATTCATGCATTTTATTATGTACACCGAATATTACGTAGAGTACAATACAACTCTATATAGTATAGTACAAAACTATAACAGAAAAAATGGGATTCTTAGTGAAAAATATTTTCTGAAATTGTTCAATATTTGTAGACAAGTTTTCAACGATCTAGTGATGATGTAAATATCGTTTATAGTTAATATACGTTCACTCTTACGTAGAGTACAATAAAACTCTATACAGTATAGTACAATACTATAAAAGGTGATTCTTAGTAAAACTATATGCTCAAATTGTTTAATATTCGTAGGCGCTGTGTCTAGTTTTCAACGATGTAGTAATATATGGTGTAAATAATGTTTCGATGATTAATAAAAGACGCAGTTCAGTATTACATAATTATAAGATACAATACAATACAGTTTAGCTACATGGTAGAAGTTGTTTCGAAGCGTAACACACGTCGTTTCTCCATGTGACATAAAATCGTTTCTCAACATCTGAATGTTATTTCTCTAAATAGCTAGTAGCATTAGAAATCTTATTCCTACTACCACTTGAAACCATGACATAGTTTATTAGTTATGCGTATTGTATGTTAAGCTAAGGGCACAACCCGACGAACGTGCAATTTGTCCGTACGTTTTTTGGAAGACCACGTCCGCCACGTATTTCTGAAAACGTTCAGGGATTTTCAAGCTGTACAGGGCAGGCGCGTCGCCCGTCCTGGCACGTGCATGCGTGCAGGGGGCGCATCCATACACAACGGCACACATAGTTATGGCCTGCACTTAAAGTTCTACAGCGTGTCTGCGTGCTCCAAAATCCGTTTTTGGCACGTAGACATCACGTACTTGCACGTACGGCGGGTTGTGCCTTTAGCACAGAACAAATCGTGCGATGTAAGAAAACGACTTGTGCCATGTGGCGAAACCACTGTCCATGTACATGGAGATCGAAACGCACTGTGGTGAACCAAGTATCTAAGTGAACTAATGATATAGAGACCAGTAAAGCTCGTATGACGTTAAAGCTCATTAAGGCTCATTATGTATGTATACACGTAACAGTGATATCTGTAAAAGCACAACATGTCGAGGAATAGGTCAGAAATTAGTTGACATTCCTCCAGCGCTGGTGCACGTGTTGGTCGCAGAATCGTACCAACGCAAACAGAGGCCGTATCCAGAGCGACACTGGCGTGATACTGTAGTTTAACATTACCTCCCGCAACGCAAGGCTGTTGGAAATCTCTCTAAGTGTCTGTCTGTCTCTCTCTCTGTCTCTCTCTCTCTCTGTCTATCTCTTTCTCTCTCTCTCTTTCTCTCTCTGTCTTTCTTTCTTTCTCACTCTCTTTCTCTCGCCCTCTCTTTCTTTCTTTCTCTCTCTCTCTCTTTCTTTCTTTCTCTTTCTTTCTCTTTTTCTTTCTCTCTTCCTTTCTTTCACTCTCCCTTTCTCTCTCCTCTCTCTATCTCTCTCACACACACACACACACGCATTCTCTCCCTCTCTCCCCTCTTTCTCTCCCTCTTTTTCTCTCCCTCTCTCCCCTTTTTTCTCTCTCTCCCTCTCACTCTCTCTTCCCGTCTCTCCTTTCTCTCTTTCCCTCTCTCTCCTTCTTTCTCATCCTCTCTCTCCCTTTCCCACATTCCCTGTATCTCTCTTTTTAAAATCTCTCTCTACATCTGACTTGCTAGCATGTAACTTGCACTCTTTTAAACACAATGGAAAACCGGTTCAAATATAATTACGCAAGTACTATGGAAGTCAGACACTTTCTTGTGAATCTTAGAAAATAAATTAATCCTCCTAACCAAACACTCTTAAAGTTGTTGATTTCACTCTGGACGTAGGTGCAATAATCGTACTTTCCGGACGTATTTTGTTCAACAACACTCTGTAAGTTCCGTGCTATGCTGTGTACTTATTCTTATACACTAAGCCTTGTTATAATATTTCTTTAAGTATCTCTGGTAACAAGAGCCTCAATCAATATTTGCTCAGTCAACACAAAAATCTTGACGGCTTTCATTCAAAAATATGCTAATCTCCCCCTCTCGACATTCTATAAATGTCTTACAACGTTCCGAAAAGATCTCATTCCTAGGCCTAAGCATTTAGTGTACATTTTTATAAGCTTGAAAAAATGCTTCCAATATTAATGTTGGATCTCCGTTTGCTTCACTGTAAATTTTTTTAATAAGAATATTGTATTTCTAGTTACATGGCAACATCTTTTACTTTCTGGAAAAGAATAGTTTTGGTAGGAAAGTATTTTCTTTCCTGTAGGTTTCGGCTGAAGTGAACAAATAGTTATTAACAATGTAAAACTGAAATGTATCAGGATTTTGATATTTCAGCATCATATTTTAATCATACGACAAGTTTGCATTGTACAAGCACATCAATAAACTAAACTAAGAAGTACAATGATTATACACATTCTTACATTAACTGTTTAACGCCTAACTTTGCTAAGAATATCTTGAGTATGATATACCAGAAGCCTGTTTTGAATTTTACTAACCAGATCCAAAACTCCTTTGTCAGCAGTCGAACGCAAACACGCTATGGTCGTCAGGTTTTAGCAAGGAGGTTGAACAAAAATTATTTTTCAACCTCCTTGGTTTTAGATAGGGTTGACCTGGTAATAGAAAATATAAGTGATAACATTTTTTTCAACGCCTTATACATGTAGCAACGGTCGCGTGTTTGTGCGTGTTTTGCGTTGTTTGTGCGACTGTTTATAACGACACAGTCATTATGGTCTCATTTATCTGCCACGCACTTAAATTACGCCACGCACTGGCTGTTTGTGGGTCACTAGTGGTTTTATCAAACACTGGAAGTTGAGATGAAATTCTGTTGACTGTTGGGAGCAAACGAAAATACAGTTTAGCAAGTTATGACATAGTTACAATCCGCGGCCAAACGGATGCATACACGTTTGTAATAAAAGCGATCATGCTTTAAAATGATGAATAACATCTTCATCTGGGAACCCCTAAAACCCTTTAACAGCCCAATTACACAATTATTCCATTTAAAGTCTTATCTTCTATGACAAAGCATGGAAAGTTTCATTCTGGTTTTCGGGGTGCATTCAATTTATGAAAGTACCATATCTATAAAATCTGTGTGCCCGACTAAATAACATCTACACTAATAGCTAATAGGACTAATACACAAACGCTATTTTGAGCAGAGCTGATCTAATAACATTTGCAAAAACAATGTGTATTGTTGTCTGAACTGAGCTTCTACAAAATTAACCCCTCTCAATATAATGGCATGACCCGTAAACTCTTGAATTTAGGGAACTGTTGCCAGCATAAAGTCACAGTCGATACAAGGCCGTTGCTTCTGGGCAACGTTTCGAGTCCAAGTACAGGGAACACACACAAGAAACAGGTACGTGTAACATTCATAATCCATTTGCTCGTGATAATGCATTATGCGTATCTTCGCAAAATAGAAAAGGGGTATTTTTAATGTGTTTTAAGTTAAAAAGGCGGATTAACGTTAAAAACTTTTTTAAACTTTAAATTCAATAGAAATTGTAAAAAGTGAAAAGCTTTAAGTGTGATGGCTAGCTTGTGTTTCAAAAAGTCATAAAAATGCATTGGCACTAATTATCACAACTGCCTAAAGCCTATTTTAGAAAACAAACTCAAGCTCTCAAAACATGTATTCATATACTTTGCTTTTAATGTTGCCTAAGGTGAAACATGAAAGCTGAATAACTGCAGGTTGATGGTTCGCAGACTCTGAAAAGAATCCGTTCAATGTACTTGGGTGTACGTATTTTTCGATTCCCTTGCCGCTAGGTATTCTAATGTACGTCTCAGAACACTTTAATATGACTCTGTATATCTATCCACTACATTGTATTTTCGCTGACGGTAGAATTTGTTCTGCTATATGTTTAAAGACAAAGATACTTGTACCGTCTACAGTCCCGTACTGACGCTGGCTTTTAAAAAGAAACGGCAATGCCAAAAGTAGTACCCGGGTCCGGGTGTTTCCAAATTCTTGTGGACCGAACAACAGCAAGATATGTAATCTAGTTTCTCAATATTTATTACTATCATATCTATAGCTATCATATCTAGCTTAAACCAAGAACTAAATCGCACTTTTTGGACAAGTTTGTCATTGTATTAACGGGTTTTATATGGACAAATATTCCGAAAAAACAGGTAGCAAAAATGCGAAGTTCTCTAAGAATGTGCATTGAAATATTCATGGTTCGTACTATGCACCATGTGTGTCTTTTAACAGCGTGTTCTACAGACCGTCAAAAGTGGCATGGCAAGATGGTCTTTTTGTTAGGGCTGTTTACTCAAAAAGCTCTGGGCTCGATTCTCTAGAGGACCCAAAATCTTGTGCCCTTGGGAAAGGAACTTCACCGTGACATACTTTCTCCTCAACTTTGGGTAAAATTAGTAGATCTTGGTACCCAACTTTGCTTAGCGGCGTCCATTTGGATTGGACACAAAGTCGAAGATCGCGTTTTGGGAGAGCCATATTCGAACACGTTTTAGACCCCACCACACTTATCGAAAAGAGTTGGTGTTCTTTCTCGGTGTGAGTGAATCAAACTTTACAGTCTGTGTTCTTACACAGCTTGCAAACTGGTGTGTTACGCTTTTAAAACGTTACCGGTTATACGACCACACCTGTACCAAGCCCCCACGTACAGCAAGGTAGCCTTTAGCAAAGACATAGCAACCCGACGCCGTTACCTATTTTCATTAACCCAAAGACCCAACTGTATCGGTGTTTCCAATAGCAACGACTAAAACACATTCTCTTACCATTCAGTTCTGAACTGTTCCAACACATTGTGGTCTCCAATCATTACTACGTTACCTAACGGTTGGCCGTATCCACGGAGCCCAAAACCAACAACTACTTCTAACTCTATTCAGGGCTATTGAAACGGTTCGACAATGATAATCCCATCTATATCCATTGGAAGTAAACAGTTGATAATAGCGTGGCGGGCGGTGTTTAAATGGTCGCGTCTTAGGGGTGATAAAGGTGTAGCCACTGTACTATATTTAAAAGCATCGTATCTCACGCGCAAGAACCGTTCCACTAGTGCCAACACCAGGACTGTGATTGACTTCATATCTGATCCTCCAAGTCAAAAGTTGGTAACGTTTTTTCTGGATTAATTTCACAGTTACCGTGGAATATAATTGTAATGTACCGCAAATGCGTGCTGAAAACATGGTGAAAAAGCTATACCCACTGTTGCTTCAATGCATTGAGCTCGACTACACGTAAGTCATGATGATAATGATGATGATGATTTTGATGATGATAGACCTTAGACAAGCACTTCGGTGAGGAGCCATGCAAGGAGAGTTTGCCGACAAAGGCTTAGGTTCCAATTCCCAACCCTGGGCCCGGCCGGGTAGCTTTCGGAAACGAAAAATATGACACAAAAGGCAACAAAACACACAGAAAGTAAACAAGATGAGAATAGTTTGTGTATATTCCTTGGTAAACACTTTTATTTCTCGTTTCCGCAAACATCCCGGTCGGGCCTCAGTTTGTAAATGGGACCTATAAGCCATGGTTAAACTCTCCCTATCTGAAAAATCCATGAGTGCTACCTGAGGTCCTCGGGAAGACGTGCCTTCAGATTCTCTGCCGGCCCACTATAAAAATCTGGTTTCCACGGTAGGTATTACCATGTGTGACTTACACTATGGAATCTATGTTAAGGTTACAGTGTTGACTGATTTACATGGTTACATGGCTTTTGTAAACTGTGTCACTGACATTTATTTCGTGACTTTTTTTTTACAGAAAATGAGGCACTTTGTGGTGTTGGCGGTTGTCAGCCTGCTTCTGCACGGCTATCTGGTCGAAGGTGAGAAAAATCATCTAGCCTTTCAACATTAACTTCTTCATAGGGACATGATTTTAATGTTCGAAGATCAGATACTAGTACGTATAAGCATTACTGTTTCCTCGCATTAGTTCAATACTTTCGTGTATGGAATTTTGGCAGTTTGGTGCGGTTTTCAAGTTGCTCCTTTATGGCTAGACTTTGGCGGGCTTGAAACTGAAAAAAAGGAGCTTTTCATTTTTTCTTTTTCTAAACCTATTTCGATTGATTTCGACAATAGCACTTATTCCAGGACCTCATTTCCAAACCGGTGCCCAACCGTCACTATAGCCTGGAGTCTGAATCTATCAGAGAATTTCGTCCCCTCGAAAGAATCCTACAGCTTCAATAGGTTTGGATACCAGACTAGGTTTGTGGGAACAAAGATTATGATATACAAGATTTATAGAAAAAATACTCATATACAACATAAAAGATATTAGTCGTGGGTAGTGGTGCGTACCTAAACTCAATTTCAGGTTCAGGTCCGGATTCAGGTCCAGCAGTTCAGGTTCAGGTTCGGACTTAAAGTTGCATGTTAGCATGAATTGAAATGCAATTTGAAAAATACATGAAAATAAAAGACAGCCAGTGTAAACACAAAATGTTTTTTGTCTTTTTCCAGTGCAAATTTCACTGTCTATGGAAGGTTTAAGATGGTTTAGAACAAGAAAAGGGAATATAAGTGACAGATTGCTTTTTGCAGGTCCGGACTTGGCTCCGGACATTTAGAGTATTTTTTTGGGACTTGGACCTAAACATTTTTAGGTCCAATTCCAAGTCCGGGCTTTAGGTACGCACCACTAGTCGCGGGCATAAATTGTAAATTCAATGATAAATGTTTTCATTTTCTCACAAAGTCACTGAAAATGTGACATTAACATTACTTAGTAACATCAGCTTTTGACAATGATAGATCGAAAGTGGGGCATGTACAGTGACTTGGCTATCAACTGACAGTCGATCGGCTCTTTAGAGTGCAATCAATTTGCTCCTAACAATCACTGTGATGATTTACAAGATCCTTCCATTTCACACAGGCGCTACTACTCCTGCCCCTACTACTGCGGCGGTCAGCGGTACTCCAGCGGGATCCGTGGGTTACTTTGCGATTACTCTAGCTACAGATTTAGATTTTTGTACAATTTTATCTTGATACGTCTAAGGCCATACTGAGTTGACTACTCATGAGTGGATGACTTACTCTGAGTGCCCCAAAATTGATTTTAGCGTTAGGGACAAAAGGTAAAACAACCATTATAAAACATTTTAGAATATAAGAATTAAGAATGTTTGAACAAATGACTGAGCACACTGGGTATGGGTATGGAAAACAGTAAATGCTATATATTTTGTCTTTTTAATCTAATTATTTGAATTTGGAAAACTTTGCGTGGGCTCGAAATACACTTTCAACTTATACATATGGCAAAATACTACGATAGGAAAATATGCATTCTATGACATTATTGTCTGTGTGTTTCCGATATTTTGTTTGGAATTTACGGCATGTATTTGCTCCTTATGCAGCTTTAATGTATGAGCTACAGTATGGCTAGAAATCAATGTTGTTTCTTTGAAACGGCCGAAAATTGCTGCACATGTGAATGTCATCCATATAATGAAATCAGTGTGGTCTTGTTAAACATAGTGATAACATTTGCCCAAGAGTACTAGTATGCAAGCGAAACGATTGACGTCGGATTGTAGGATTCAATAGTTTTTAGCAATGGCAACCAAAATCATGCAAGCAACAATTTCAATTTTATTCAAGTATAGATGTGTTACCACTTGTTATACTCGGCATGCGATACATTTCTCCTGTTATATCACAATTTTTTCATGATATGACCCAATGCAGATTCGATTTCAAATTGATATTGGAAATGTTGGACTCAATCCATACTTAAAGTCCATTCTTCGTATTTTACACAGGCAACAACCTGTTTTGCATGCAGTACGAACGACTCCACAGATGCGTGCGCTACCGGAACGACTGGGTCTGGCTCTGGATGTGCCTTTGGAGTTTGCATCGTAATTACCCTTTTTTTATACTTATCTTCACAGAAGGGAAATATACTATTTTTCTTCTCTTTCTATTGCTTTCCTGCTTTATCTCCAAACAAATAAGGTGAATGGCCAGGACGAGGCACCTTCAACATCCCGCAGACACCCCGTACACGTGGTGTTTAATTACATTATGTAGCAAGTAGCAGGACAGCGCTGGAGGGCTGGTCACCATGTGTATCAATTTCATAATCAGAAGTTAGTTAGGCTCATCACAATTTTAAAGAAAACATCACGCTACTTCTTTAGATACAATTAGGTCGTAAAGCACAATTGTAATTCACTATGAGCGTATTCTATCATGCAGTTTTCATCATGGTAACTGTCAATTTTGATGAGTAATTCTTGTCATACACTAAGGTTGAGCTGGAGGAAGATGCTGATGGCAACGTCGTGACCTTTGAAAGGAAGTGCCATGATCAGGCCTGCAACAGCGACAACGAAAACAGTGTGTTCTCTGAAGCTATCACTTCCGGGGGGATACATTACGAAGAGTGTTGTGCCGATGCTGTTGATTGCAACGCCATCACATACACCGACCTTAAGAGCACAGCTGGAAAGCTGACCGCAGGAATGGCCGCCACTTTGTTCGGCGCCATTTGCCTGTTGGTGCTCTAGATCTAGACTAGAGCACTTTCTTTGTCTTTCGAGTCAAGTGTGTCTGCTCTTCAGCAGTTGCTGCTGTTGTTGTTTTATGTTTTGAAGTTCGGTTACTTCTTGCGAGATGTTGACATCGCAATCTGGATGTGAATGTTCAATCATTATAGTAAACTCCAAAAAAATAAAAATAAAACCATGTCCTTACAGAATAACAGTTACCGAATGACATGTTTGCATTTATTTCTAACGAAACATGAAATGATATTGGTCCGATATTAGTGATCAACCAAAGTTATATCTAGATTCTAGACTTATTGAAATTTAAGACAATTAAGATTGGTAAAGACTGAATCGAATAAGGTCAAGACATGATAACGAGACAAACAAAATGTGAACAATAATATATTTACGTTTCATTGCGTTTTCACATTGTTTTGCCATGAACAAGAACTGTAATGCTTTGTATGGTTATAAGACAAGGACGGATATGACACTATATGGCGGACAGTTCGGCCAATGACGTCACCCATGGAGGATGCTAGAGTACCCAGAGAAGTGGGTGTGACGGTTAGGACTGTCAGGAGAGGTGTACCGTCTGTGTCTCTATCTGCCATTTCTGCATTAAAGTTGAGAATGGCCACGCAAATTGTCTTCGTCTTTCGCTGAGTTTTTGAATTACATGTATATATATCTTATGATAGGAATGCAAATCCGGCAATCAAGAAGGTTATCTAAGCGAGGAAGGAAGATAATGAAAAATGTTGTAATCAAATGTCACAGGGGCTGGGAAAAACTGAGAAAAATGAAGCTATATCTGCCTTTGTTTCTGGGGACATTGAGGTCATGTTCTGGACGAGATTGCGCCACTGGCGGAATCGTTCGGAATTACACATGGAGAGTGTCCAGTCTCCTAACAGGTCCCAGGGTACCATGCGCTGCGGGGCTGAGCACCATAGGGAATGAGTGAATGAATGAATGAATGAATGAACGAACACATGAATGAATGAAAGAATGAATGAATGGATGAGTTAATTTATTAACGAATGAATGAATGAAAGAAACAATGAATGAATGAATTGAAATGTATGAAGGGGGGGGGGGGAATAAAAACGTGACGAAAATAGATAATGTTAACTTTGAAATTAACAATATTCTCGGCTTTCAGTCACGTGGCCCGGCCTTGGCAACGGTTTTACTAACATGTGCATTGCAATTGTTGAATGAATGCCCGTAAATTCCTCAACTGTAGACTGCGAAAGAGAGATATCAAACCAATCGTGTATTTCTGATTCTGGTATAACTACAGTAGAGCTTTTCATAATTTTTATTAGTGATACTCACACCATTTGGCCGGCTCCATAGGCGTTGCCAAAAAGCCAAGTGGGACGCCATTTTGTTTCTTCGTGGGACGGCTGCAAAGTGTGTGCTTGTAGTGTGTGGGATAAAAACACTGTTTACAAGCGTTTCCAGTCTGAACCTTGGACTACAAAGAAGAAGAGGCGAAGGGAAAGCTACAAAAGAACGCAGAAGCGAGGACTGAAACGCAAGAAGAGACGGAAATCGCCTTAAAGGGGACGAAAAGAGGCTTGTCAAGCGAAGTTACGGACGCCACAAAAACTTCCTACTGAACACCGCGTGCGAAAGGTCAAGGCAGAAAATGGCTGACTGTTCGAGAGAAAGAGACGAGGCAGAGCCACAGAATGCAGAAACACAGACAGGGGAGTCACAGTATGAGTTCAGCAGTGTACCATCTACTAACCAAGAGCCAAAGACTGCCGAAACACAGACAGAGAATCCGGAGTCCCAGCAAAATGGTGCTCCGAACAAAGACTTCTTCAACACAGACGACAAAATCAGCTTCTACACCGGTCTGCCTAAATACGCTGTAGTAAAGGTTTTGTTAGATCAAGTTGCGCCCTTTGCGACGCCAAGAATCACTCAGAGTCTGGATGATTTTCAACAATTCATGATAGTTCTCATGAAACTGAAGCGTAACTTGGAATTCCAAGATCTGGCTTTGTGGTTTCGAGTCCCCATTGACAAGGTTAAACAGATATTCTACAATTGGATGGTAGTATTGGATGATCAGCTATCTTGTCTTGTTTTTTGGCCTAAGAGAGAAGTATTGTTGTCGACAATGCCGACGTTCTTCCAAGACACATTTGGTCAGAATAAGACAGTCACGATTGTAGACTGTTTCGAGATCTTCATCGACGAACCTGAAACTCTCGAGGCCCGTGAACAGACATTCTCGTCCGCGAAGAATCGTTACACCCTGAAAGTTCTCATTGGTATCACGCCGCGAGGTTTCATCAGTTTCGTGTCAAAGCCTTGGGGTGGATGTGCGTCAAACAGGTTCCTGTTAGAGAAGTTTGTTGGACAAGCTGCTACCAGGGGATGTAGTTCTGGCCACATGTGACCCTGCATGTGGTGATGGGCAGCAACAAGGAAAGTTTGTACATGCTTTCTCAAAGGGGGAGGCACAGCTGCAGCTAGACACTGTTGATCTGGAAGGGTTAAGCAGCATTGCCAGAGTGAGACTGCTCGCGCACGTTGAACAACTTACTGGCCACTTGCAGAGCAAGTACACTTTCTTAGAAGGAACTGTTCCCATTGAATACTTAGATTCTGACGAGTCTGAAGAACCGTTGATTGAACGAATCACCCGAGTATGCGCCACGCTCGTCAATATCTGCCCTCCAATTCTATCGTTGGATTAGTTTCCTTCCTGTTCTCTGTTTGGGGTTGGCTGAAAGAGCTGGCCAGTCCAGAAAGTGGAAAAAGTTGTTCAGTCTGACCAGGGGGCTGGAAAAAGATGTCTGACATTGACAATGTAGTTGTGCCCCCTGGCAGAAAGTGATAGAGCTGCAAGTAGTGCGGTGTGTTGAGGGATCTGCATCCAGTTGGACCAGACAGCCCTTTCCCCTTGGGATGTTTTGAGCAGATATACATCATCATAGTACATGTACATGTATGAAGTAACTATATCCATGCATATACTGTTATAGTGTGTATATAGTAGTCATCAATACTATGTATAGTAGTCACCAAAAAGCATGATTTTGGAAATCTTGTTAGTAAAGTTCACTGTTGTTGCCATTACATTTTGTACTTTGGAAATCTTAGTTATTAACTGTCTAACATGAATTGGAAATCTTAGTACATTCCTTACCTTCATTGATTGAATATAAAGCTGTCTTTAGTTTATAGTGTGTATTAATATTAGTGCCTACATGGTAAAATATGGTTTGAAAAGTATTGTATGTTGAGAAAAACACTCTTTGACTTAAGATTAGCCTGGCTTAAGACCATTTCAAAATTTTAGTCGTAATAAGTTTAAGCAATGAGTTGTCTGACGCATGTTCCATACATATGTATTACGTTTACGTTATATACAAATACTACATCTGACACAGGGCCGGACCTCTCTCTGTCCCTAGCTATCTCTGAGTGACTCCCCCCTCTACATTCCTTGGTCAATGTAGGTCATTTGTGGGCCAGTATATGCCTGTGACCCCATCACACATCATCACAACATGTATGTATAGACTTGATATGAATAAAGTTCTACTATTACGGTTGTTGTTGCAAGATTCATTTATTTCATGGCAAGAAAAGTGTTGATTAAGCTACGCTACCACGGTACAGACACTGAGTATATACCCAGGACAGGTAAAACTTAGGTAAAACTTGCTAGGTCAGGAAAGCTTGCCTGCGAGAAATTACAACAAAAATATACCCGTCCTTAGTTCAATTTTACTGTAACATATCCTGTTAGTAAAGCAAAGCATATCATTACTAGTACATGTATTTACATATGGCTCTGTCATCCTAGGGACCCTGATATCTTTACTGGATCAGTGCGAAAAAGGAATGCCACTCCAACCAAAATGAAGGTATTGCCCTTCCTGGTATTTGAACTGGGGTATCCAAGTTGGGCCATGTTGATTTGATTATATGGATGACATGCATGTGTGCATCAATTTTTGGCTGTTTCCAAAATGAATAAAAGTTTTTAAAAAAAATTTAAACCATACTCTAATTTGTAGAAAGCAGCTTCAAAATAAGCAAAAATATGCTGCGGATGGCAAAATTAAATTTTGCAAAAAGTATAAACGTAATCTTATTGTTTGGTATACTATATTCTGTGTGTTCAGTCATTTGATCAACGCAACCTTCCTGACCACTTAGAATATTGTAACTGTTATATACTAGACTAGAACTGTATGCAAATTTTATCTATGGCATGAGATTTCTTTTCTTCATCATGTCACAGTTACACAATGCATTACTTCCCGGTAATCCTCTTAGTATGTCTGTATTCACTGTCGTCCTGAAATTTGTAAGCTTTGGCTGCATGGTACAACAGATATGACTGAATGACATAGACAATATTTGGTGTATCAGGTTTGTCATCAAACTGGGTGGCACTATTACAGTAAAAAGGTATATAACTAAAGAAATTAAAATCTATAAATTCTATTACAGCAAAATATATTCCTGCAATTAAATAAGTTATAACAGATACGTATTTTATGTAGTATTGTTCTTAAAATTTGAGTACAGTAACATTATTGAATTGAGAGCAAATCATTCTGAGGTTACCCTTGGCTTGTAATGGTTTCGCCTAACCCGGAAGTGAAGTGGACTGCAAGCCGATGCTTTGCCAGAGAGGCGCCAAAATTGGATGGTAAGAACAGGACTGAACATAGATTATAGACGTAATTACACGTTTATATTCATAGTAAAGAGTGTTAAGTCTGTCTGAAGCACTTTTATGCTGTTTTATTGTTTGAATTCACGGTTACGTTTGATGATTTGCGAGCGGTGATGACAGTCGAGTGGGGAGGGGGGCAGATCCCTGCTATACCATATAGCTACAAGGAGGTTTTATGAGGTGATAACACGTTATATTTCATATAAACTCCCTGATATAATGATACAAGCTACAGTAGTGATGACAATGTACCCTGTTCATGGCTACGAACTAAAACACTGCCTTTATTCATCTAAATTGCTTAACAACCTGGTGCACATGCACCCATTACTTTGAGCCCTATCTATTGTATATCATTTAAAATCAGATTTCTATCATTCTACTAAATACATCATCTATTTCAGGTTCCGTCGCATGTGACTGCAACCTAACCAACTAAGAAAGTAAGAACAACATCCAAATGTCTGGAGACACAAAACTTCAGGTTAGACAGCTAGTCTGGGAAGTCCAGAACACTCTCTCTACATCTAAGAACCCCTCAGAAGTCTCACAAGGTCTTCTAAGACTCTCAGTGCTTCTTCCTCATGACAAAACTTCCAAAAACCAAGACTTTCCGGACTCGGAACTTCCTGAAGCAAGGAAGGAGTTTTCACTGCATCACTATGTGAGTTTCCTGGAGTTTTTGATCAGTAAGCTGTCGGTTGATTGGTTGGGAAGGTTGGGAGAAGAGAGAGGAAGAGAACTGCTTGACCGCTTCTTTCTGGATGGAGTACACCAGGATGCTTTCATTGTGCTCACCTCTGCTGTTCAGAATACAAGGTATGACATTTGTTTGTGACCTTGGCCCATAGACTTACTAGTAACCCACTTAATTCACCAGTGACATTTGCCTTCATCAGTGGAGTACAGACAACAATTGTACCCCCCACGTAGAGTTAACGTTATGTATATGCCCTTTTCAGCATTCCTGAAATTTTTCAACAAGCGGTGGACAGATGTATCTCAAAGTAGTTCTTTGTTTGGGAAATGGAAATGACTGAGCTGTCCTGCATTCAAGACAAGTTGTTGAAATAATGAAACCAGACAACAGTTCAGCATTGGTTTCTTTGTCATATTTTGGCACGTTACAACGTCAAGCAATGTAATCATACCGTAAAGCACTCATAATTCACATGATTGTGGTTCTGTAGTAAGGCACTCATAATTCACATGATTATGGTTCTGTAGTAAGGCACTCATAATGCACATGTGAGTTCTATAGTCTTGGCACTCATAATGTACATAATTGTGGTTCTGTAGTAAGGCACTCATAATGCAAATGTGAGTTCTGTGGTCTTGGCACTCATAAATGAGTTCTGTAATATATATAAGGTACTCTTAATTTGCACATGTGAGTTTATATCCCTATAGCTAAATTCCCTGGTTTCAAATACAATGAATATAGGTTACCCCACGGATAAAGGTGAGCTAGCATTATATAGATCATGTTGTTGTACAACTATAGAATGATATAACGTTAGTTCACCTCTATCCATGGGTTAACCTATATCCGTTGTGTTGCTACACACGGCATCCAGGGACTATCAAGTCCATGGATGGTAGTTTCAAATTGTGATATTTTCAAAATTTTGCAGTTGAATACATCATTCTTAAAAAGAACGAATAAAGGTTACCCTATGGATAAAGGTAAACTAGACTAAGTGTTACCTGCCTGAAATATGCCACATGTTGGATACCTGTAGTTTATGGAGTGCTGTAACTGTAAGGTTACATGTACTTGACTTGCGCTATTAAAACAACATCATTATGACATTACATAATCATTCATCAATACAAATATACATTCATTTTCTTTCAACATACATTTGATATATATAAAAGTTATTGTACAAATATATAACCTTGTCTTTTATAAAAATATCATAACAACAATCTTTTGTTACTTAATCTTGAAGGTATAAGGTTACCCTGGGAGCCAGACAGGACCGGGTAGCTAGCGAGTTTTGTTTGGGGACCCAAGGCGGTCAGCCCGCAGATCTCACATTAGTGCTCTGGGGGAGTTTAAGCCCGAAGGAGTTATCGCTACCCTTTCCGTCTGGTGTCGCCTGCCATGCAGAGCATCCAAGAGGGGCTGGTCAGTGCTGTGATTAATGACCCAACGCCCAGCATGTCATCCCCCACCCTGCCCAGTGCAAGACCTTATTGGCTACAGTTGATTTCAACTTAAGTCAACATGGAAAAATCCCACCTCTGTTTTGAAGAGCCAGGCCTACACAAAAATATTTCCCACACTTTGGATGCCGTAAATTTGTAAACCGATGATGATTTGTGCAAGTGCAAAGTAAACATAGTCATTTCCCCGGCAGTTGTGGTTTGAAATTTTCACATGTGGATTGTGATGCCCTATCAGGCCCAGTATGCTGCTGTGCTGGGATTAGTGAACTAAACTAATGTGATTATTGTTTTTTGTTTGGTCCTTTGTTCATTCATGAAAGCTCAAATCGCCCTTTTCATTGAGGTTATGAGGGAAGAGGCAAGGGTCAGACAAAGTATATAACTTTAACAGAGATACAGTTCACGTCATTAAAAGTCCTAATGAGTCTTATAAGTCTATATGTAACATGCATTGGCATAATACCGGTAGGTTTACTGCAGTTTCTCAAGCGACATGAATTTGGCATATGATCAGCGCATCTTTTTTCTTCAGTTAACTGTCGATATTAAAGCTTACCTTTGCCACTAATGTTGTGTATCTTTTTTTGTTTCTCTTGTCCCGCTGAAAACGAAATATCGCAATCGTAACACACCGCGGAAATGCACCAAGAACGGGCGTGTGCTCGGGAGGGGGTGGAATAATACCGGTAGGAAGAAACTCGGCACAATAATCCTTTAGTTGCCGTTATTTATCTTTATACATCCTCTTTTGTTCCTTCCTTTCCTGTTAGTAATTGCATAAAATGTAAACCTGCATAGGCACACAAAAAGTCATGAGAAAACGGACGTATACTGACAAGAATTTTCATTTAATTTTGGTCCGTCACAACCGCTAATATGACGTAAAACTTTATTACTTGCGTAGATATAAAAATGGCGGGAAAATGGCGCTGTACGTTCAATTCCGCCCGTTCAGCCGTAGTGCGGGCTATCATTCAACGGTTCTTCACACTTTTACACGAGTTGTAGGTCACCAACAGAAATTCAAGATTGCTGTTGAATCATGCTTGTCTTGTGCCGTGTGCACGTGTGATTATTATCTACAAATCCGGCGCTGAACGTGACAATGTGTTCGTCCCACGACGAGCTCGCCTGCCCCGAAAAAGAACTGAAAACGTGTGGCCTTGTTGTTTTCGAATGCTTTGTTATCGGTGCTTTGTAATTGATGTATTGGACACCTAGATGTCTGAAGTGTGCATACCTCAGAAATAACTATTGTTGCATGTGTAGATCTCTTTAAATTCCATTATTTTTAATCTACCGGTATAAGTCTTACTACCGGTATTATGCCAATGCATGTTACAATTTTACATAAAAAAACATGGTACGAAATACATAATAGCAAGAGACATGATTTGAGTTCATTAATTCAGTCTCTAATGATAATAATAATAATCATAACAATAACAATGACAATAATAGTAATAATAATAATAATAATAACAACAATAATAATTATAATAATGATAATAACAACAACAACAATCATAAAGGTCTATTTGGTCCATTAAAAGTACAGATTAGCAGGACTTAGAAATTGGCCCTGAATTGCTTAATGAATTATGTACTAACATAGTTGTAACATGGACAACATGACGAGGACATTTAAACTTGAATGTAAGTTCATCTGTGACAGTAGTTAACATAATGATATTCCGTTCCGGAAGTGTGACTTAGGTTTTGGGTCATTACAACTTGAGAAGGATCAGTGGACTGATCGAAAGCTTGTTGGTAAGCGCTTTATTTTGTGTACGGATATAAAGTCTTAAAAATTGTATCATTATGAGGACATTTAAAATTGTTTAGTTATCAAATGTATCAAAATATATACAGATTTATCTACTCGTCTGACAGCAAAATTTGCCCCTCAAAATGTAGGAAATGGCGTTTTAGAGGGTCATTGATTTCAAATTTTCCCGGGGAGCAAGCCCCTACTGTTGCAAAAGTTTGATGCCTTTGCACTCTGTCTCTGAAAAGGGTTCTTCTCCAGACCTATTAAAACTACTTTTTAGGGAAAAACAAAACACATTTCAGGGACTGATGCAGTCTGCCTGCCAACTCCTCATTTTGGACCAAATACTGGAGCTGGTGTCTGTTTTGTTGTGGCTCGTGTCCCTTGATAACCTTGTCAACATTTCTGCACCATGGCCCAAATACAACATCATAATCACTGTAAGGCTTGCCGTTTGGGTTCAACCTACTGACTGCCTTCGCTTTGCCAAGCCTGTGGCACTTCACAACCTCTTTCCAGAGCTCCTCATTCTCCAAAAGATCTAACATATTGTTGGTAAACATTGCCTCGTTCACCACGTACACCAGGATAGCTTGTGCACTCATAAAATCTGCAAAGCCGTAACAGCTATCAATATCGTTATCCAAATAAAAACCATAGTCATCGCTGAAGTCAACACAACTGTTTCCTCGTTTTAGGACAATGTCATTTTCGAGAATGTCAGATACTGACTGATGCGATGTGGCATGATACAGGATCATTTCGTCTTCTCTAGCAATAGGAAAACCTGTCAGAGTTGTGGTATGGCTTCCTACACTCCTAGAGCCACGACTGAACTTTTTCAGATTGATATATTTCAACCCATTAGGAAAAGCGGACTGATCTTGCTGTGGCCATGGGGTGATTTGGTTCAGAGGTGTCTCTGGAAAAGGGTATTTTGAACACTCATTCTGCAAGTGAAACAGATCATCACTTATGATTCGTTTTGCCCAGTAGATTGTGGGCTGATATGACCTGAGCTGCTCTGGGATTCTATTTACAGTCAAACCTGTATTAGGGGCCACCTCTACAGAGGGGCCACCTGTCCATAGTGGCCACTTTTTGTCGGTCCCTTGGGTATTGTATCTACAAGTTGCCACCTCTATACAGAGGCCACCTGTCTATAGTGGCCAATTTTGTCCGGTCCCTTGAGTGGCCGCTATAGACAGGTTTGACTGTAGTATTTTCTGTATTGTACCACGACGGAACCCTATTGCTGCTAGAGAATCAGAAGTGAGACTTATGACGTCATCGTCTACTTCACATACTTTACCATCATACCATTGCTGCATTACTCGATGAATCCATGCTTCTTCTGTTCTGTGCTCTCTGATGTCTTCTGGTAAGTCAAGGATTTCTTGAACAAAGTCCTTATTGAAGCCAAGGACTTGAAGGTCATTGTGAAGCTTTTTGAGACTATCAACTTTTGACGTTGTAGAATCTTCATCTTGAGCAGGAGACAACTTCCTTTTTAAGTCCGTATGCTGCAAGACTGTAGGGTTTCTGTTGTGTCTTACAGCAGCCATTCTGCAAATGATTTTTTTGTATTTTTTTAATGCAATCGCCATCCCAATAATGCCCATCTCAGCCGGTCAGCCTTTTTACCGGAAAACAGAGGAAAACACAGTTAAACACCGGAAAACGCATGAAGAAGTGTATAATCTACTGAAATACAGTATGTTTTGATGAGTAAACATGACAGGTCGCTATGTTTTGCCACAGAATAATCTACATACCCCGGTATGGCCCTGGAATGAAGAAATCGTCAGAAAATGCATAAGACGACGGGCCGGACCGCCGCTGCCACCCGGCGGACTGGACGTGCTGATTGTGCAAAATTATGTAACGTTGACGGCTAGAAGAAGCAAGCTTTATTAAGAAATACAGAAAACAGATTCTTATCACAATCCGAGTAGATTCATATATATTATATTTATGCCAATATATAACAGATTTTTGCACTGAAGTTCGGTAGGTATCAGCTGTCTTGTTGTGAAAGTATCATGTATTCTGCAATGAAAACAAACATGGCCGCCGGGTGGCGGCGGTCCGGCCCGTCGTCTCATGCATTTTCTCATCATTCCAGGGCCATATGTAGATTATTCTGTGGCAAAACATAGCGACCTGTCATGTTTACTCATCAAAACATACTGTATTTCAGTAGATTATACACTTCTTCATGTGTTTTCCGGTGTTTAACTGTGTTTTCCTCTGTTTTCCGGTAAAAAGGCTGACCCCATCTCAGCTGCAGGGCAGTATATATCATAGCACCCTGTATCCAACAGCCTATACTACCTGCTCGAAGCTTAGAATTACTTAGTTTTACCTTGACGTTCTCAAACAGAAGATGAAAGAACCTTAGGGCCATTTATCGAGGTATTATAGGAATTTTGCCTCTATTGAAGACCTTCCTACTGATTAGCCAAAAAGTAGTTACTGAAGCAACTGGATATGGTTTTGGAAATGGTCAGACGTTTCGACTGCTAGCCAGTAGTTTTCATCAGTGACACCGAAGAGATCTTGTTGGAGAGGGTTTATGTATCCTAGCTGTGAATTGATATATATAAAAGAGATCTAGTTGAAGAACATTGTTTATCCTAACTTTGAAACATAATGCAAAAATGGGTTGAAGACAATTTTTCAGGGTCCAAAAGTTAAAAAGGCTACAAAGGTTTCATTGTTAAGATAAACCTATTCTTCAACTAGATCTCATTTACATATATCAATTCACAGCCAGGATGTATAAACCCTCGAATTGATGAAAACTACTGGATAGTAACATGCATTGGCATAATACCGGTAGTAAGACTTATACCGGTAGATTAAAAATACTGGAACTTAAAGAGATCTACACATGCAAAAATAGTTATTTCTGAGCTGTGCACACTTCAGACATCTAGGTGTCCAATACACCATTTACAAAGCATCGATAACAATGCATTCGAAGACAACAAGGCCAAAAGTTTTCAGTATACTTTTTTTTAAATTTCGAGGTAGGCAGCTCGTCGTGGGACGAACACACTGTCACATTCATTGCCAAATTTATATAGATCATAATTACACATGCTCACGGCACAAGACGAACATGATTCAACAACAATCTTGAATTTCTGTTGGTGGCCTTCAACTCATGTAAAAGTGTGAAGAACCGGTGCATAATAGCCCGGATCTACGACTGAATGGGCAAAATTGAACGTACGCAACCATTTTCCCGCCATTTTTATATCTACGCTAGCAGTGAAGTGTTACGTCATAGCGGTTGTGACGGACAGAAGTTAAATGAAAATTCTTGACAGTATACGTCCGTTTTCTCATGACATTTTGTATGCTCATGCAGGTTTATGTTTTATGCATTTACTGACAGAAAAGGAAGGAACATCAGAGGATGTATAAATGTACATAGCGGCAGTTAATTGTGCCGTGTTTCTTCCTACCGGTATTTTGTACCCCCTCCCAACCACGCGCCTGTTCGCCGTGTAATTCCGCGGCGTGTTACTATTACAATATTACGCTTTTAGCAGGACAAGAGTGGCAGAAAAGTTACATAGAAGAAGTGGCAAGGGTAACCTATAACAGCAACATGTAACTGGAGAAAATGATGCGTTGACAATTTGTCAAATCAGTATGGCTAGAGAAATCGTCGTAAACGTATACCGGTATTATGATAATAGATGTTATAGTTGAAATGACCGTTTCCAAAACCATATCCAGTTGCTTGAGTTACTATTTTTTGGCGTATCTTATTACCCGGATGTCTAACCTATATCGACAAACCTTCCTACTGATTCTTCAGATACTCACAAGAGCCAAGAATTTTACCACTAATAATTCCACCATACTTGTTGCATCTCACCTTTCAACTCAAGGCAGATAAGGCTGTCTTGAGGAGCTTTCACAAGAGGAATATACCGGGCTTCAGCGGTCCTGTGAAAATATATAAAATAAAATGAAATATGCATTTCACCTTTCAACTCGAGGCAGATTAGTCTGGTTTGAGCCAAGGATGTTATATAACGCTAGTTCACTTTTATTCGCTGGGTAACCTATGTCCGTTGTGCTGCTAAAGGGGGTATCAAGGGACATGAAGTCGATGGACAGTAGTTAAATGAATCAAAATTGTGATACAAGTATTTTCAAAATATTGCAGTTTGAAACCGGCCACCATCTGTCGACTTTATACCCCTCAATACGTTGTTCTTAAAAAGAATGAATAAATGTCACCTTACGGATAAAGGTGAACTAGCGTTTAATGTTTTATATAGTCCTTGCTCGAGCAGCCTGCACTATAGGAATTACATATACTGGGCTCCACAGGTCCTGTGAATAATGCATTAAAATGAAAGGAAATCATATGAAAATGAAATGAATTGATTCAGACATAATTCATGCATTTCACCTTTCAACTCAAGGCAGAATAGTCTGGCTCAAGCAGGTGGAACTACAGGAATATACTGCCACCCAGCCTTACAGGTCCTGTGAAAAATACATAAACAATCAAAACGAAAGGAAATAAAGAACATGGACAATTTGTAAGTCACATGGCTGTTTTTCGGCCTCTTAATCCCTCTGCTGCCAGGGAATAATCAACCGCACACACAGACGTAACAGCGTTTTATTAACATAAGCCCCTAGAAATTCCAGTCCGCATGCGTGGACTGTTCCATAGGTGTGGGAGGGGGACTAAACTATTCTAAGTAAGCTAAAAATGGCTTAGTTTGTTCTGCTGGGTGCATCAGTCTCTACACTCTATCTG
>NC_049991.1:3566523-3584370 GCF_000003815.2 Branchiostoma floridae | reverse complement strand
AAGCTCAGTCATACAGTTGATGCATACAGGAACACTTTTCCAATGTGATTCCCATGCATGGCTGAGGGAAACAGAAGGGAAAGCCAATGGAATCATAGCTAATTTCCGTGATAATTGATTTTTCACACTTAATCAGCTGCAAAGACTGTAAGGATAAGAGCCTGTTGACCATCAGCTCAGCCCATCTCTCCTCCTAGGGTGTGACTGATTACCAGGAATCACAAGAGACACACATAAGATTCACTGTCTCTAATTGGCGAAAAGGAAAGTTGTCCGTTGTATGTCCTCTAAAACAAACATTAGAACCTCTCTGACTGGGTAAAAAAGGCAGGATACACACAAGAAATAGCTCTTTTTATGCCTGGTGTGTTTCTCCTGCATTTCTCCTGTGCTTCATCTGTATGACTGAGCTTTGGAAGGGTTAACTGCTGTAAGTGTGTATCAACCGGATGAAACTATCCACTGACCTTTTGCTCGGATCATGTTCTATAGAGTAAGAGCTAAAAAGTGCTGTTATAAAGCCTTTGACACCTGAGCCCAAAATGTTGCATTGACAGAGTTTTTATACTAGTATCTAAAACCTAAAAAAGTTGTTATTGTCCTGTAAGTTAAATGCCTTGCCTGTAGTGAACTGTCTCATAGGATATGATAGGTCAAGGATTCTGAAAGAAGACACCGACGGCATGCGGCCATCGGCAAACAAGCCCCTTGAATTGAACTCTGGACTTTACCTTAATAATTTCCAAGTTGCATCATCAAGTTTATGTATTTTGTACTCATTTTGCACACCTTTTGTATTATAGTCTATCTTTAATCATTGTACTTGCGTAAGAGAAGAGACTGTGTTGAAAAGACACTTGTATGAATCTGTCCAGTCTCTTAGATGGCGTTTTTTTTTCAGACACTTTCATTTTCACAGACGAGGCTGTCTTAGTCTTTTTACCCAATACTCTGACTGAGTGAAGAACAACTATTCAGTTTGAATGAAAGTTCATCTGTGATAGTAAGCAGCATTGTACTTTGTAGAGATTTTACATGTTGTACCTGTAACGTTATCCGCACACAAATTCGAGCACTAACTTAGCCACAAGCTTTCCATCAGTCCTCTGGTCCTTCTCAAGTTAGATATTATTATTTCTTTATTTCAGGCTCTCACTGGCCCATATGACGTAGGGACAAACATGAAAAACAAAGAATATGTACAACATTTTAAGACAAACTGACAATATTATGGCTATGTGTAGAGGCGGCGCCAGAGATTGGTGAAAAATGAGTTCTTGTAAAAAGAGTCGGACGTAAGTACGGACTGTATAATGGTATTAGTAGAATTGACAAGCCTATGTACAAAGGAGTGGCACTGTTTACGCCATCTGGCGTTGAAGGTATCGGAATGATTGCACACGAACATTTCAGTTGCGCTGCAAGATCTAGGGAAACTCATAATTATACCGAAACAATTGTTGTAGACAAAGCGACATTTCGACAGAACAGTGGTACGAAAACCCAAATATCGATATTACCGGTAACCCAAAACTTATGTCATGTGATCAGAATGGAATTGTGGTGTGGCAAAAAAAGAGTTTGTTTTAGGGAATATGTTCAGAGGGGTTCCTATTTAGAAGTTGATCTACTTATTCTTACAGGTCTGTAAACAGATAGGTCAAGTGATGATCAGCCATTTCATGTCAAAATGTCGATGTATTTTTACTGAAAGCCTTACATGGTGAAAGAGATGAACATAATAACAGTGCTTTAATTTGCTTTTTCCGCAGCCCAAGCTACAAACAAGACAAGTGCGTCTCTCTACTGGAGCAGTTTCTCACACAGAACAAGATGACATCCATGTTCTGGGAGCAGTGCAATACCATAGCTACAGGTCACATGATCCAGACCAACCAATCAGACAGCAGGAGGCAACCGAGGGTGCACAATGCATTGTGGGAGGAGCTGGTGACGATTTTGGCGACCCTTCCAGACAGGATGGCCAACAAATTACAGCAGCGAAATCGGTTGGTTATTGACTTTTTTATCTATGGTGTCAGGAAATGCTTTTTTTCATTCTTTAACAGACAGACAGACAGACGGATGGACAGACAGACAGACAGAAGGACAGGCAGACAAATGGACAGACGGACAGGCAGACAGACACATATATTTAATGATGTACTAGTATACTACTACAAACTTGAATGCTTTTGTTGGAAGTGTACTAAGGTCTTTACCATGACTGATTATTTTTGCAGTCCTGCCTTTTCTCCAGAGCAGTATTTCCAGTCTCTCGCTCTGAGCATGTGGGAGACTTTGGAGAAAGTTTACAGTGCTATCAAAGGTGAGAAAGATAACATCATATTGTCCCCCATTTCACACACAAAAAAAATACCTTTACATACAACTATCCATCGCAATGTGGTCTCTAAAGAATTAGTGCATGCAATTCTTCTCAAGTCAGCTCATGGTGAAGTTGAAGACAATGTTCTTGGTATCATGTGAATTTTCCTTGATTGTGTACAAGGCTGTACTCCTTATGAACAGATTCTGAACTGGTATGTCTCCTACAGTGAATGTAAACTGGATAAATTTTTTTTTATATGGACGTTATGCACATACAAGTACATGTATGTGTAAGGCCCAATGTATTTGTAACAAACTCATTTTGTTTAATGCATTTATCCTATTTTACTCAATTTCCTCATGTACAGCTTCCCAGGACTGTTCCATGGCCTTTCTGCAGCTGTTGTTGGGGAAACTGTGTCTTCAGGGGCATGCAGGTAAGGCTATCTGTCTGTAGTCAATTCTTATTCAGATTTTTGTTTTGTTTTTAATCTTTCCTAGTGTGTCAACTTGTTTTTTGGTCAATGTGAACTAAGGGTGGATACCAGTTCTCTGGACCTGGTACAGACTTGGCACAACATCCAAGAACAGACTCTGAGTAACAAAAACACCCCTGAAATTTGTCAATGACAACTTAAGTTTCAGTTTTTTTTTACTTATATCTATTCTCCAATTTTCGCTCAGAATGCCTCCTTTTTTTATCTGTCTGTATTGGAGTTTGATAAAAGATATTTAGCCTATGTTTGATGAACATTCAAGTTTTTCAAATTTCTCCACTGCTTGTTAGTCACCAACAATACTGGGAGAAATAGGTGTAACTTTCAAATATCAATTGAATATTAATATACCGGTTTAACAAAAACAAAACTGGGAGAAATGGTGTAACTTTTAAATATCAATTGAATATTAATATACCGGTTGAACAAAAACAAAACTGGGAGAAATAGGTGTAACTTTCAAATATCAATTGAATATTAATATACCGGTTGAACAAAAACAAAACTGGGAGAAATAGGTGTAACTTTCTTTTTTTTTTAATTTATTTATTTATTGAAAATGACAACAAGTCATTACACTGGGCCAGCCTAGGCAGTCTATTCAAGCTGATGACGGCTGACCCACAAAGATACAACAAACAAATCTAAATTACACATATGTACATAATAGGCCACATAGGCTACGTGAGCTATGAGGAGCAGATGGAAGGTGCTGTAAATCGGTTTGTTGATGTTAAAAATGAATGTAGAGCGTCTGAGAGTTTTTGGTTTGTAGCAGAGTTTTGACCTGGAGAACCATTAAGGAGGACTCCAGTTGAGAGAGACTGGCCGACAAGTTGGAGCACTGAAGAAGCTAGGGTTTGCCGTGCAGCCGTGTGCAGAGGACAGTGAAGTAGAAAGTGTGCAACCGTCTCGGACGTAGCACCACAAGCACAGCTCCGGGTTGTGATGTTGAACTTAGCCAACGTAGAGTTGAGCTGACACCAGCCAAGACGTAGTCTGGTAGTAAGGATGTTGCTCTGGCGATTTCCTAGTCTACGAAACTTCTGGTGTTGACGGGAAGACAGAATGTGATCTCTGCACTTCTGGTGTAACTTTCAAATATCAATTGAATATTAATATACCGGTTTAACAAAAACAAAACTGGAAGAAATAGGTGTAACTTTCAAGTATCAATTGAATATCATACCAGATTAACAATTAAACAAAACTGGGAGAAATAGGCATTATTTTCAAATATCAATTGAATGTTATACCAGTTTAACAAAAGCTGAAACATCTTAACTATACAAGTCCAGGTTCAGGTCTGTGCCTGAAATGAATTCTCTGGACCTAAACCTGGACTTGATTAAGCTAAACTGGTACTGAATGTTAATGATTTAGTACTGGGGTGTGATTTGTCCCCATAGGTCTAGTTTTGGGAGTCCTGCTACCCAAACTAACCAGACAGACACGTCAGGACTTCGTGTGGCAGCGGGTCAGCTGTCTACTCCTCACAGGTGTGCAGGACAGGTGTGTGGAGAGCCTGGTGGTGCAGCTGCTCACACAGGTGTCATGGTGAGTACACAGGTGTGCAGGACAGGTGTGTGGAGAGCCTGGTGGTGCACCTGGTCACACAGGTGTCATGGTGAGTACACATGTGTGCAGGACAGGTGTGTGGAGAGCCTGGTGGTGCACCTGGTCACACAGGTGTCATGGTGAGTACACAGGTGTGCAGGACAGGTGTGTGGAGAGCCTGGTGGTGCACCTGGTCACACAGGTGTCATGGTGAGTACACAGGTGTGCAGGACAGGTGTGTGGAGAGCCTGGTGGTACAGCTGCTCACACAGGTGTCATGGTGAGTACACAGGTGTGCAGGACAGGTGTGTGGAGAGCCTGGTGGTGCAGCTGCTCACACAGGTGTCATGGTGAGTACACAGGTGTGCAGGACAGGTGTGTGGAGAGCCTGGTGGTGACCTGCTCAAACAGGTGTCATGGTGAGTACACAGGTGTGCAGGACAGGTGTGTGGAGAGCCTGGTGGTGCACCTGGTCACACAGGTGTCATGGTGAGTACACAGGTGTGCAGGACAGGTGTGTGGAGAGCCTGGTGGTGCACCTGGTCACACAGGTGTCATGGTGAGTACACAGGTGTACAGAACAGGTGTGTGGAGAGCCTGGTGGTGCACCTGGTAACACAGGTGTCATGGTGAGTACACAGGTGTGCAGGACTCTGGCGTCACACTTGCTCCAACTATTTATCTTATCATTAAGCAAGACTGGCTGTTGTTAGATTGGAAATTTAATTCCAGGTCCAAAATGAAGTATTTTCATTAATTTTTTACTTGTTACCTAAAGTTTGTAGATGTATAATAATGTAGAGTATTGTACATGTATTTTCAATTTTTATATTTTATCCAATGTTTATATTTTATATTGCCAAAGTGATTTTTTTCTAAATTGATCCAGGTATGGCACCCTGTCCAGACTTTTGGGAGATGGAGTCCTCAGGAGTCAGAAGCTGAAGTACATCCTAACGCACAAGTGTCTCCTCATCAGGCATTATGAACAGGTGCAGTATCTGTTACCCAATCTACCAGCACATGAGCACCCTCTAGCATAACACAGCAGCATTGCAGGCAGTAGAAGTGTGATTGTGGCTTTCCCTGCAGCTGAATGTCTGAGAATTCTGACCAATAACGTCTTTTTAAACAGGATCGAGTGGTACAGAATATTATGGGCTACCTGGCAGACTCACCAACCAGGAGACACCTTCTTATTGAGGTATGGAAGAATGCCACTAAAATTCAATATTTCCTAATTGCATTCAACCATTACAGTATCATTGAGTGAACACTGTAAAAATAATCAGATGTTTCTACAATGTGGGTACCAGTGCTACAGTGGTAAAGGACACTACACCATAATATCACATGTCATGTTTCCATCCAATGGCATGTCATTGTAAATGTTTATCAAAGTCATGTTAACAGCTCCAACAACTCTCCCCAGACATTAGTGAAAGTGTTAGAAGTCTGGAGTGACTCCAGTGCCATCAAACACACCTCCTATGACCAGCATGCGTACCTGTCTAAAGCCATACTGGCAGGACTCTCACATCTCAACAGCAAGGAAAAACAGGAACACAAGCAAGGTAAGGCCATCTATAAGGCATTGTTTTTCTCAGTAGTTTTTCTCAGCAGTTTTTACAGTTAACTGTATGCAAAGCCCATAACCAAATAAAAATGTGGGCTGATCAAGCAAAATAGACATCCTTGTGTCTTTTTGCTCACTGACAAATGTTTCATTCTTCATGCCTCATGTTGATGTTACTCTCTTTCTTGCAGACTTCATTAGAAGACTTCTGGAGGGAGTACAGCATCACATAGACAGTCCTGTCATTAAGGTATGAAACATGACCATGTTTCCTAGTGTCCTTTGCAGACTTCTAGTGCATGGAGCTTGCTTTTATTTTATGGGGGGGGGGGGGTGCTTGTTTGCGATTTTCTATATTGGGTAAGCCTAAGGAAAGGGAGTTTGCTGTGGAAGGAAGTTTTTGCCTAACATATTCAGTTTCAGTTCATACATGAATGACAGAATAATTTCTGGCTTATTAAACTGCATTAGATTAAATTGTTATTGAAAAGCTTCTCTATTGAATTTCACATTTATCCACATTGTCTTCTAGATTCGTCGTCTGGGCATGATTGTGGCAGAAAGTGTGACAAAGATGGTGGATCCTGATGGACAGAAACTCAAATTCGAGGTACTCATTGGCATTACTCAATGACATGCATATTTTTTTTGTAATACTTTTTTCTGCCTGCTGAATATTGTTTCCAGTGACATTTTCTGAAAGCTGTATGCTATACTGTCTTAGTCTAGTATTTATACCTAGATCATACATGTGCCATTGAAATTCAGGATAATAGATGAAACAATGAATTCACAAAAACCTGAATATTTCACTTCAAGGTTTCTTGTTCCGTTTGTTTTTTAGTATGAGGAAGACGAGGAAACTTCAAGACTACTTTCTCTCCTCATGCCTCCTTCTGACCCTGGAGATGAACTTGAAGGAGATATGGAAACAGAAGAAGTCTTGATGAGTAAAACCTCACTGCCACAGAAGGAGGGTACTACCAGAACATCTGGTCAGGAAGGGAAGGTGACATCATCTCAAAGCAAGGAGGGTTCTGACTCTGAGTTAGACAGGTATGAGTGTGAATGAAATTTGAAACCTATAAGTGATTATAAGTTTGGCATGGAAAGATTGAATGTACTAGTGTTTCTGATGCATGAAATAATGTCACTATAGGTAGGATCTCTCCTTTTTTTTAGATTTCAATCAAAGTGATCCAGCAAATATAGTTTAATTTACAGTTTTTAAACAGTTACTGTACCATGCAGGGTCCTAATGTAGTTTTAACACATTGTTGAAACAATGTAAAGCTGCATTATAGGACCGTGCTATTTTCAGAATCATGTTGTAATCATTTTTATTATGAAACAAAATATACATTATACCAGCACAAGTATATGAATAATCTTAACACTTCTTGGAATTCTGTTTTGTTTCTGTATCATCACTAAGAGACAGATGTAAAGTTTTGTCTCTTTCCAGCTATTGTCAAAAAAAAGGCAAGGGTGAACAGTTTTTGCTTGGATCCATTTGGTAAACTGAAACACATTTATTTATCCTAAGCCTTAGATGCGCAACTGCTCAACTATAAGACAGTGTTTTGGTTGCTTAACCCTCTCAGCACGTCATAAAATTTTTTCCTGTATACCATATACGACATATAATTTCAGTCTATACAGGTGTCAATTAGTACTTTTTGTTAATTATTATTACAGCTGCTATGTAAGGAGTAGACTAGGAAAACTATATATTTCTGGAAAGCTCACAGACTGGCCTTTCCAATAAAAGCAAAATAAACATCATACCATCAATCTGATAGTACACAATAAACAAAAACACAATATGCAAAACAACACAAAAACATGTCTCACAAAATAAAAAGTCCATTCAGGGGCAAAAACATACTTTACTTATCCTGAAACTACACAGAAATACATTATAATACAAGAGCAATGCTGGTATTATGTGATGGGCATCAAACATCTTCACACTGCTCATCTTCTTCATCGATGTTGTCACTGCTGGATGCTGGGGAGAAAACCAAAATATAGTTTATAATAATCACATGTTTTGTTGTTGAACAATTGTATTGTTGTATTATCATGTGAAATTGTTGTTTTGTTGAGGAAAAATTGTAGTAATATTATTTAAAAAATAGTACAACTTCCAACCACTTTCATTTATATGTTCACATAAGTATAACTACAAGCTCTGACAATATCTAAAAAAAAAAAAATTTGAAAAAAAAAAATTTGAAAAAAAAAGGTTTGCTATCGCAAACCTGTAAAATGCAGCTAGATATTAGCAGTACGAAACCGCAAACCTGGCATGAAGAGACAGCAGCTAATATTCAACAAAAAAACCCCGTTGTTTACCTTGTTGTTCGTCTCTTTCCCCGCTGGTGGGAGCCTCCACTAAATCTTCATTATCGGCCTATGAGGCCCCTGAAGCCCCTGAAGCACTCATGATTATCTAGCGTCTGGATTACGTTCAAATAAGGTTTGAATGAAGTCAAAATGCTGTATGTTTTCTGATTGATTGGTTCTCTTACAATTACCAGCGTTCTAGTTGTGGGATTCGTCATGATGGTGGGCAGGGAGTTCAAAATCCAAAACGTGACGTACGAAGCCCCGTACGTGGCTTCTCGCGGTCTACGGGAAAGCCACGAAAATGGCTTTTCGTGCTGAGAGGGTTAAGCCTCAAGTGACCAATCACATTTGCTGTTATTCAAATGGTTACCCTTGATTGGCTGAAAGACATGATTGAATTGATGATTGACAGATGTTATGTTTCACACCTGCTCTAACCTTTACATTTTTCCAGTGATGATGACCTTGAGCCATATGACATGCCAGAAGACACTAAGATGTCCAAGGTCAAGTCACCTGTCTACATCAGAGACTGTCTCGATGGTAAGGATCTTCTGTCTTACGTGTGTTAAGGGGTCACATTTGCTATCTTCACTGCATGGTCAACTTAGGCTAGCTAGAAATGACATGCACATAGTGTAGAAAGAGAGCTTTCATTTTGGCAAGTCAGACTCTGTGGTTTGCTATTTTTGTATGAGTTCTGTCATTTTCATGTACAGTAGAAGTCACTTAATTGCACGGCCTATTTGCCAGTGAATTTCATGCAATTATCCGGCTGGTGCAATAATGCGAAGTTATCTAGTTGGACCGCACTGATTTGGGGATTCCATGCAGTTAACAGAAGGGTGCGTTGTGCAATTAACTGGCTTCTACTGTACTACTGTAAACAGTAACATTGAAAGTATAAACACGACAAAAAACGTTGTATATTAATGCTTTCTGCATTCTATTATTGGGTACTGATTTAACTGTTGGAATTACTTTTATTTTCAGGTCTCATAGCCAATGAGGATGCAGACAGAGTTGAGGCATGTCTCTCTGTGTGTGAACAACTGGTGAGAAGACAACCTGACAACTTAGAAGAGGTAAGACAATGGAAAAAGTCCAAAATCATCTTTCAATTAGTGGATGGAATATAAAATTTTTCATAAAAATATGTTAACAGTTTTTAAAAGTTCACATCCAAGCACAGTCAATGCAAATATGCCAAACTGTTGAATACAGTTCATCAAAATACATTCTGCATAAAGTGTTTTTTTTTCATTCTATCAAAATATTTTTCTCTCCACAGGTCTGTGTGGAACTGGTGAAAATTCTGCTGCATCTACAGAACAGTTTTGCTATCCCAGAATTTACCAGGCTCAGAAGAAGCGCCATGGTGGCCACAACGGTCTTCTGTCCTTTGCAGGTAGCTATGGTGTTGTGGATTGAATTATGCAATTATAAGATAACTCAATAGGAAGCAATGAATAGACGATAACACTTTTTCGTGTGTACGTGGCTTCACTTCGGCTCACGTATTTAAACCATGCATACTAGGTGACCCCTAGTCTTCTCGATAAGTGTGCAATTGTTGGATTCTTTTATGTGCAGAGGTAACGCTAGTTCACTTTTATTAGCTTGGTAACCTATATCCGTTGTTCTGAAATAAACTGGGTATAAAAGGTTTTCAAGTCGACTGCAATATTTCTAATATTTTTCTTATGAACTGAGAATATTGTAATTCAAACTACTGTCCACTTCATATCCCAAAATACCCTGTTTTTGAACACAACGGATATAGGTTACCCCATGGATAAAGGTGAACTAATGTTATGTGATTGTACTATTAGGTACTAGCATTTTAATCTGTAAGCAAAACCAACATTTATGTTTCATATTTAAAAGCAGAAAGTATTTGACACTGTATATTATGTGTTTGTCAGTGAACATTATATTGTTTCTTCATTTACAGGTTTCTCAGTATCTTACCAGTGAGTTCTACGCACCAAACTACACTATAATTCAAAGGCTGGATATGTTAGAGGTTTGTAAATTTTCCAACAAAATAAAGAATGCAATATGCACAGCGCCTTGGTGCTGACTGTGTTTCCCTGTCCCTGGTGCTGACTGTGTTTCTCTGTCCCTGGTGCTGATTGTGTTTCCCTGACTCTGACTGTGTTTCCCTGTCCCTGGTGCTGATTGTGTTTCCCTGTCCCTGGCGCTGATTGTGTTTCCCTGTCTCTGGTGCTGACTGTGTTTCTCTGTCCCTGGTGCTGACTGTGTTTCCCTGTCCCTGGTGAACTGTGTTTCCCTGTCCCTGGTGCTGACTGTGTTTCCCTGTCCCTGGTGCTGACTGTGTTTCCCTGTCCCTGGTGCTGACTGTGTTTCCCTGTCCCTGGTGCTGACTGTGTTTTCCAACATTTTTTTCCAATTTCTAGATAATCACAAGATATGAATTGTGGAGAAAAATATTTCTGCCCTTTACACCCCCACATGCAGGTTTTAGTTGGTGCAGCCCAAGAACTTTCACAGCCAATGGAACAGAAGAAGGCCACGAGACCAGAACCTCTGGTACAGCTACTCCCTACCCCTGATGATCAGTCTAGGGAACCCCAACACTGGAGGGAAGTTGTACAGAAGAGGATAGAGAAGAAGACCAGGAGATTTGCAAAGGTATAGCTATAGCCAACCATGGCCTTCCAACCGTCTCCAGACCATGGTTTGGTCTTTTAGTGAGGAGCAAGGTCATCTGTGATTGGTAGTTCTTAAATAGGCAAAGATGTCAATAGTCTTTCAAATTTATATTCGTCAGTACCAGACAACTGTAAATTTTGAAAAGTAGTCAGGAAAGTCATATTGAATGCAATCAGAGAAGCAGACATGAGCTATAATATAATAGGAATTCCAGGCTACTCCTAACCCAGTACCAACCTTGCTTTGGATGTGGTCAGGAGCAAAGTGGTGGTAAGGTCCAAAATGTGTGACAGAGGCTTAAGTGATTGATCGTTTTAATCAGTAATTAGCCTGTTTTATAAGTAGCTGAAGATTTCAAATGTTTTCTTTATTTTGTTGCGAACCAGATAGTAGCATTGCATACTGTGATGTACATGTAGTTATATGAATATGACCAATACATATATTTGTTCGGAATTATTATTTTGCAAGAGATTAGTAAAATTATTCTCAGGTTTGATCTTTGTTGTGTGTTCCAGGGAGCCAGCAAGCCTGACCCAACACCAGTACCAAACAAGTTCCACACTGTGGCTGGGCACTTCTTTTTCCCACTTCTCAAGAACTATGACAGGTAAAAGTCTATTTATCATACATAGATATCATAAACTTTGCTTCAATTGAGTAAATTGTAGTCAAACTATTTCTTGACTTGAAAAAAGCTTTTGAAAAGTTTTCTAAAGCCCTTTTCAAGTCAACAAACAGTTTGAGTTTGTTTCGATCTTCAGAGATGATAATCCTTTAGACATTATTCAATCAGTAAATACTATATATTATATATACATGTATATAACAGTGTATATCTTATGCCAAAAACAAAAGTTAAAGTTTGTCTAATAACTGTCATTTCTGCTGGTGCTCATTTTTAATTGACTGACTTTCACAATTATGAAAAAGTGCCAAGTGGACATTCTACAAATGTAACTTCTGTGTTCACATGTAAACCAGTCGTCAGAACACCCTGGACATGTTAGGAGAGGATACCCTGGTGCTTGGTAGACTGGTGTACTCATTAGGGGCAATACTGTATGCTGCTGCAAACACTATGGTAGGTTCAACACTTCTTTTTATTACTTGTAACCTCTGTGAAATGAAGGTATTGTAGTGACTGCTGTTTGATTGTTGACACATAGATGTCTGACCTCAGGATAATGTAAGTGAACACCTAGATGCTGTTTTGATAGTTGGTCTTTACAAGACCTTGAAAATCGATTGTAGGCCCCCTAGTGGTGTGTTATGGTACTGTAGCAGAACTTCTTGTTTTGATACCCTTAAAGATTAATAAATAAATAAATAAATAAAACAATATCATTCTCATGTTCTGGACATCCTATGGTCATGATTTTTGAGTGCTAGATGGCTCTTGTTTTGCTTGTAATGACTACATCTTTTGATTTCCTGAAGTTACTACCGTGACGGTAACCATTGATGTACATGTAGTTTTAAACTTTCATCTTCTGTCCATTTGTCCATCCATTAATCCATGCAATCCATCTGTCATTTTACAAATCCATCCATCATGTTTTATTTATGATAAGCTTTTTTTTGCACCAGGTTGCAAGACAAATGTCCAAAACTCTACTTGAGTTTGTCTGGGTACTACGCTTCCACACAGAACCGTAAGTTCTTATCTTGATTTTTCACTGAAAATACAATTTTGGCTCTTTCATTGAGGGTGATACATAATTGAATACAACACAATGTAATCCATATCACCTGAGGCACCAGCACCCTGTGGATAGGATCACCAGTAGCCTGCAGGGTGATCCGACCCGTGGGAGAGCTCAAATAAGCTATTAGGACCAAGGGTGATGCGGAATACGCCATGTTGTATTTCATTTATGTCATACCCACCCGAGAAAACACATTGTTTCATTTATGCTAAAGGTGCCAGACATTCATAGAATTTTGTGTCCTTGAAAGGAAAATGGTAACAACTGTTACAGCAATTCCAATGTCAGAATCTATTATTGGAATTTTCAACAGTGCCGCATACTTTTCATTTGAATGATTCTATAAAAACCACATGTGATAACGTGGGTTATCACATTACTAAGGCTTCTACTGTTGTCACCAGATCTGGAACACCTGTATGGGATGTTATAGCAGCCCAGGTTTGACATAGATACAAGTGACAGTCCTGCCTGGCCTGTTGCAATGGTTGCGCCACGCTCACTCGAATTCTTATTCGGATGCACATTTTCCAAGAACCTCAAACCTAATATTGGAGTGTGGAAACTGTTAATAGCAAAAACTTTTACTGGTTGACTTATGAAGCTGTTTTGTTTTTCTGTCCAGGTATGTCAGGCAATCGTTATTGTTTGCTGTTTCCATGGTGATCCTGAGTGTCCCCGCCCATGTCTTGACCTCTGACCTCCAGGAGGAGATATTTGAAGGACAGCAATGGCTACAAGGTATGACAGATGTCGTAGATGCTAAAAATAAGAATTTTTTTGTTGAAATTCCCACCAAACCAGTACATCTTTGAACTTTCAAAAATGAAATATTTATTCATGTGCTTATAATATTCATATCAAGAAGCTAGCAACATTTTTAAATTCTTATGTTTTCTTCTTTTCCAAGATGTGTTGGAGAAAGACACTGATGCAGAATGCCAGAAACTGGCAGTGCAGACTCTGATGTTGCTGCAGAACACACTCCAACAGGTAGGGGGCAGCATGTGAATTATTCCTTATGAAAAAGTGGAAATTTTTACCAGTTTTTGTCTCAATACTATAATGGAGTCACCATTTGCAATACTTTTTGTGCACACATAAAAAGTATGGTGTATTTCTTGATCTAATAGCACTTACGAGATCCAAAACACATTTCAGGTGTATTTGGCTCAACACTCGTCTGTTAACATTAACAGTAACTTGGTTTTCAGAATGTTCAAAATCTTTTTCTTCCAGGAGTTGGGTGGAGGAAATACTCAGCAATAGCTACAAGTACCATATAAGCAACTGGTGGAGAAGAGTATACAAACTTTTTAAGATGGATACCATTCTCCTACGCAGATGCAAACCTGTGTCCTAGAATCCTGCTCAGTTTGTGCTCTGTTAAACTGCCCTGTTATTTCCAATATTAGGGGATCACTTTACTAACCAGGTGACCCAAAATTTGAGATATTTAGGATCTGTTGGTAGAGGGTGATTGTGGCATCACCAAAGTATACTACCCGAAAACATTTTGAAACCATCATTCTCTTGCTAAAAAAAACCCCAACTATTTCGTCCGCCATTGCATTGTGGATACAGTACTTGAAATCTAGGCCCTGCACACTTATTTTCCTGTGCTAAATAAGGCAAACTCATTAATGAATAACAGATGCAAGATGGGTCAATAGTGCAGTAATGTGCACTTGAAAAAGTAGAAGTGAATCTAGAGGAGTATACAGTGCATTTTGTACATATGTGCTTATAATGTTAAAGGAAAGCATCAGAAAATCTTCAATTCATTATTTTCCAGTAGTTTACTCATTAAAAAGTTGATTTACGTCAATTTTTACATTAATCCGCCCAATATGACCCTGTAGACACGTTTGAACTTCGCGCTCTCCTCCCCTCTCCCGCCGCGCTGGCCGATGACGTAATGGCCTCGTTCTGATTGCCTGCGCGCTGACGTCACAAATCAGAATTGAAACTTCTGGCCATGCCAGCCATTTTGCTCGGTGAACCTCGGTCCCTTCGGCGGGAAATCACACCGCCATTCTGGAAGCCAGTCCGTTGTTGTTGACAATTAACTTCGTGGACCTGTAAGTCGCGTTGTGAGCTGTCTACGAAGCCATAGTCCCGGGAGACTGAACATGAATTAGCTTGTCTGCAGCGGGTGAACCGCGCGGCGACGGGACGAAATCAAAACAATGGTTTTTGGGGAGGTTCACGCACCGTGCCATTCTGGACTATTACAAGAGCGAGTTCGGGTCAGTTCTTACCTTCTCCTTTCCGAACAGCACAGTGATAATTACACGTAAGCTTCCACGAATTTTGGTTGAATTCACAGTTGTAGACCTCGTTTGTTCTACTGACAACATACCCTTGATCGCTACATATCGAACAACCCCCTTTTCGCGCCGAAACAGATAGCACCACAACTTGTACAGATCGTGCGAGTTACGCCTCGCCTCTCACTTTATTTTCTGTTTCTCGGGTAAATTATCTGGACTGGTCGGTTTTTCAATCATGTAGCTTTGGCGGAGATTGCTGGGGGTTCATTCAAAACAAATCACGGACTCTGAAACGAAGCCGACATTTCGCGCCATTCACAATGCCGGCCTGTGTTGTATGTAAAAACAACAATGCTGTATGTATGTTTCGGCGCGGAAGGGGGATCGTTCGATATGTAGCGATCAAGGGTATGTTGTCAGAGAATGATTTTTTTTAATGTCCCTGCCAGTTGGACAATTGTGAATTCAACCAAAATTCGTGGAAGCTTACGTGTAATTATCGCTGTGCTGTCCGGAAAGGAGAAGGTAAGAACTGACCCGAACTCGCTCTTGTAATAGTCCAGAATGGCACGGTGCGTGAACCTCCCCCACCACCATTGTTTTGATTTCGTTCCGTCGCCGCGCGGTTCACACGCAGGCAAGCTTATTCATGTTCAGTCTCCCGGGGACTATGGCTTCGTAGACAGCTCACAATGCGACTTACAGGTCCACGAAAGTAATTTTCAATGACAACAAACTGAACTCCATAATGGCGGGGTGATTATTTACCGCTGAGAGGACCGAGGTTCACCGAGCAAAATGGCTGGCTAGAAGTTTCGGATCCGTGACGTCATACAATCTCAGACGATCAGAACGAGGCCATTACGTCATCGGCCAGCGCGGCGGGGAGAGGAGGAGAGCGCGAGGTTCAAACGTGTCTACAGGGTCATATTAGGCGGATCAATGTAAAAATTGACGTACATCAACTTTTTAATGAGTAAACTACTGGAAAATAAAGAATTGAAAATTTTCTGATGCTGTCCTTTAAGATACACATCAAAGATAAAATGTGAATAAAATATACAGTTTCTTTCTAGACGTGCCTTAAGCTTGTTGTTATTGGTACATTCCTTTCCCTTTTTCATAATTAGAGATTTTAGACTACCGTGGTCATTAAATCATCAATCTATGAGTTTATAGTTGATATTTTGAACATTTCATATGTAATATGATACTATATGTATAACAATTATATATGTCCATATAATGATAGATTGTGAAGGATCTACCATAAGCTATTATTAGGTTTCTGTCCTCCCCAACAAACTATCTCTTAATTGTCTTATAAACATACCTTTGATCAATTAACTGGTAAAGGTAGATGTATTAGTAAATGATATTTCACAATCACTAATTTTACAACTCCCCAAAAATAAATCAAAGCCTGGATCTTAATCTAGATCTTTAACAGAATGTTTTAGTCAAGGGCCAAACCCAAATCATTATCAAAATCAAGTCATCATGTACAGTCAAACCTGTCTATAGCGGCCACTCAAGGGACTGGAGAAAAATGGCCACTATAGACAGGTGGCCACTATAGAGAAAATGTTGATCAATTGACCACGAGCAAGTTGTACATGATTTCAGTTCCAACTAATCTTTCTCACCAAGTAGCATTGTCACGATAATGTAATTTCGCCGATAAAGACTTGCACTTTAACGCTCAAGGCATTTGTACCTTCCGCTACCGCCAAAATGACCCTGTCGGGAACTGGAATCCTCGCAAACTACGATTTTTAACTTGGCGCAGAGTGACATAAGGCCAACATATGGTCGCAATAGGCAGTGTTTCTGTATCTACGGGACCGGAAAACGTTTGGCCGTGGCCGTGTTGGACAGGTGACAGCCTATTTCTTAACCATTACGAATCCAAGGGACCGACAAAAAGTGGCCACTATGGCCAGGTGGTCGCTATGCAAAGGTGGCCGCTAATACAGGTTTGACTGTATTCTTTATCAAATGTAATAATCATAGGAATATCAACTCACTATTCAGGCAAAGGACTCAGCACCAAGGACAGGCACAACTGAAGTAAACTACCAGCGGATACTGACTGAAATGTCTGACAGTTTGTTTTAGTTTAATTTAACCAATTTAATTTGTTAGTTCTTGGATTTAAAAAAATATTTTAAAAACCTTAACTGGAAAAGCATAATGATAATGAAACCTGAGGACCAGGTTTGTGCCTTGGTGCACTGTCATATTCAAGTTTTTCTCCCTACCTTCTACCTTTATGATGTCCTCTTGCTATATTTTCACTTTTAAAACTCCGAGAACCAAGAAATCAAATTGGTATGGCTTTGTTTATGTTGATTATCTCTCAAAGTTTTGAGGGTTCCGATCCTTTCTGACCTTTCTTTCTTAGTTTCGTGCCACCGCTATCATATCATGAGGTTTGGGAGAACGCACGCCTCCGGTGATCCCTTCATGCGGTGATACGGTAACGCCCTCTGGCAGTTTGAAAGTGAAGTGCTGCATGAGCGAGGTGAAGAACAGGAAGAACTCCATCCGAGCCAGCTGTTCTCCCAAACAGATCCGGGGTCCTTGGGTAAAAAAAATGAGTATGGAATGATAAAGCTACAAAATTTAATGTAGCTATGATATTAAGCTATTAGCTATACTGGACACCTTTTGACCGGCTAACTCTGCTAACAGATTTTTCAGTCCATATTTGCAAACTTCTACGATGTTTCAGCCTATTGAAGACCAAATAATGAAGGCTGAACTTCTATCGAATGTAATTATAAAGAATATGAAGTAATTGAACAATTTTTTTTACATTGAAAGCTATGTGTTGATTTGGTTAAAAACATAATATTGTCTTGCGTGCGAATCTA
>NC_049991.1:3547139-3566179 GCF_000003815.2 Branchiostoma floridae | reverse complement strand
AAATATAAATTGTTTCACATTTTTTGCAGTGCACACAATGTTAAACACAGATACGCAGTGGAGAGATGTCACAAAAACGCGAAGAAATCACTACAACAATTTCAAAATTTACAGTATTGTGTTAAAAGGAACTGGCTGAACGAACCTGCAGAAAAGGGCATGACATGTTCGTCCTTCTTGTATTGTCCCTTGTCGTCCAGGAAGCGGGTGGGGTCGAACTTGTACGGGTTGGGAAACAACTTCTCATCGTAATGCACGGACCACAGGTTGGGGATGACAATGGTCTGCCGTGGGATGTGGTATCTGAAATGATCAACACAGTGTTTGTTGTGACCAGTGTAAAGGCCAAGTGGGTATACAGTGTTAGCCTTGTAAGTTGTGAGTTTAATCCCCGGCCATACCAAAGACTTTATCATGGTACATACTGCTTTCTCTGCTTAGCACTTAGTATTTGGGAAAGATAGGAGATGATCATGCATACAGCTACCAGTGGACTAGCACCCTGCTATGGTGATTGCGCAAAGTTGTGTGGCCCAAGGGCCTGAAACGGAGATGGACACCGCCAGATACACCATTTGGTGCGGAAAGGATGTTAACGTTTGAACAGTGGACACAACTTCGTAGCTTAACAATTCCTTTTATGTATTCACAGCTGATGATGTTAAAGCCAAGTCCTCAAATCATCCTGTTTATGTTTACAAATTAACACACAAAAGCGAAGCTGCAGTTCCAAAGAGGCCTACAGGGGGACAAAACAATTGTACTACTTCTTTCTTGACAAGGGCTCTGATTTATTTGGTCTATAATTGCCAGCAATACTGTAACAGAACCAACCACCGACAAGGGTACCAAGGCAGCTGAATTTCGTATGACACATATGGTCTTATTCCTTCCATCGTATACCTGTTGTTGCGAAAATCAACCACCAGACGCTTACCCGTTGAGAGTTGTGTCCTCCGTCGTGGTGTGGGGCACGATCAGTGGGACGATGCATGAGAAGCGGAAGACCTCGGCCAGTACAGCTTGTGTGTAGGGCAGCTGGGGTCGGTGGGCCATGGACGGGGGCTGGTCGGGTCCCAGCACGCTGTCAATCTCCTCTTGAACCTGTTGGGAAAAATAGTTCCTGTTCACGTGTAATGCTTTGGTAACAAAACTCTGATCAAAATTCGAAAAAGGGGCCCTAGCCTACCGGGCAGTTCACGGGCTTGTGGTCACTTTCAGGTGTGACTCCAACGTACCCCCGTGGGATACCCTGTGGCTACCGGGCTATTTTTTGGGCACGGACGGGCCCCACACTGATTTTAACTCGAAGTTAAAATCAACCCAAGTGAAAGCAGGGGTGGTGCACAGCTGATGCAGGGGTGTAGGAACTTGTCTCTTTTGGGTCTTCGTACGTCATGCATATTTCTCTCTTTCAAGTAACCAGCTGTTATGTAGTACTTGCAACAAGACGTCTGGGTGAAAGAGGTCGTTAAATCACTGTTGGGTGGTGACAATGTATTGTGTCTCGGTAAGGGGTCTCAAATAGCCTGACTAAAATCGCGCTCCTAGCGGCCGGCCTTACAGTTGCCACCACCTAGGAAATTTAAAGGAGGTTATTAACCCCAGCCAGCGAGAGGTTGTGTAAAGACAGGCTAGGCCCTTCGCCAATTAGAACATAATTTGCATGATTAAAACAAAATATTTCATACGTATTTTCCTTACCTTTTGTTGGATATCCGGATTCACCATCATAAGAAGGCTCGCCCATCGAAGAGCATCCGATGTACTCTCGGTGCCTCCTACGAACAAATCAAACACAGTGTAGACCAACTGCTCCTCGGTGAAGGAACTTGTGCCCTGGTCCTGGGTTTCCATCTCCAATAGAAACGCGTCGATGAAATCACGGATGTCATTCTTGTCAAATGTATCTTCGTGTTCCTTTATCTGGGTCATGATGTAGTCCACGGGAAATTTGGATGCCTTGATCAGCTGTGAAGGGGAGACGATGCCATTAGAATTTCACCCACTAATACATGCGTTCCAATGGGAGAGTTGAGGAAACAAATATGCAATTATCTCAAGAATAAAAAGTTCAAGCCATACAAACTTACCTTCAAATGATAGCCTACTATGTCCAGTCTCGGCAAATTCCTTGGCAAGAATTTCTATACGGCTAATCTTTTGATACACCCCCCTGATTAGAGCCCTTGGATTGGCCCATTTGGCTGAAAACAGCATTCTGGCGACGATACCACTATTTCAGGGGGGTGCGGAAACCCCCTTGATGGAGAAAGGTCATTTTTTACAACTAATTCTACCAGTGTAGGGTCTTTCCTACTGCAGCCACTCCCAAAATACCCAGATTTCACATAAAATCCCACCAAGAAAGGCTTTTCAATGGTTTAAAGCCTTGTTTTTATTTGAGATCTCTCACCGTGGGCTTTAGGCGCCTGCGCTAATGCTTACGTCACCCCTGAAGGAAATTATAAGAAAATTTAGTTCTGAAGTTTGTTAAGATTTGGGTTACTCTCAACCGGAAACAAGCACCCATATATACATACTATGCATTGATTATTTACGGTAAGTCAATGGAAATAAACTGTCTACAGAAGAATGACTATATATAATGCCAATTTATTGTTTGATGTCCGAAAGACAAGATAAAACAAAACAAAACAATACATGATATAATGCTAGTTCACCTTTCTCCGCAGGGTAACCAATATCCTTTATTTCTTAAAACGGACCGGGTGTTTATGTTGACAGACAGTCACTAGGTTTCAAATGGCAACATTTTGAAAATAATATGGCAACTTGAAACATCTGTCCGTTGACTTGATATCCGGATGTTTTACCAGTGTTTTTAAAGACATCGGATATAGGTTACCCGGTGGATAAAGGTAAACTAGCGTTACCATTATACCACATAAAACTTGTCTTACATTGTCACCGCTGCTCAGGACATGTCTCAGAAACGGGAAGACGTTCTCAGGCATGTTTAAGAAGGCGGTTCCAGAGACGGTGTTGAAGTCTTCCATAAGTCGTAGGAAATTGGGGTCGTCGTAGTCCAAGCGATGTGAGAAGACCAATGAGCAGATGACATTTGTAGTCGCCTTCTGTACTAGCCTGGGGAGTTTGAACGGTTTGGCGCCAAAGTTGTTGATCTCTTCGCACAAGGCTGCCGCCTCTTCTAAGATCTTGGCCTCCATACTTCGCCTTCCGAAGCCGAAACTCCTCAGAGTTATCAAGGCGAACTTTCGCTGCTCCTTCCAATGTGGACCGGATGGAATCATAACGATACCTGTCATTGGAATATTTAGAAAACAGGAAATGGTTTTAGACTGTTGTCAGAAATATTACGTTGAAATAGTTTTATACTAGTGCACCTTAATCCGTGGGGTAACCTTTATCCGTTATCTTAAAATCAGGGTGTTTAGGTATATCAAGTCAACGGACGGTGGTTCCAAATTTCTAGTTAGTATGATGTTTTCAAAATATTGAAATTTAAAACCATCGCCCGCTGACTTAATATGCCTAATAGCTTGTTTTTTTTAGATCAACGGATATTGGTTACCCCACGGGTATAGGTGAACTATCGTTAGCTAATTGTTGTCTTACACGGAAACGTTTGTATGGCAGAATAATAAAGTTGTGTGTATAAGAAAAGTATGTTTAAAGGAAAACAGGTAGATCTAAGCCCCTGTCACACATATACATAGTCCAGGAAACTTACCTACAATGTCCAGGCTACTAAAATCAGGAGAAACTAAACTA
This sequence comes from Branchiostoma floridae, assembly GCF_000003815.2. Lineage (NCBI taxonomy): Eukaryota > Metazoa > Chordata > Leptocardii > Amphioxiformes > Branchiostomatidae > Branchiostoma > Branchiostoma floridae. The sequence continues at coordinate 3,562,423 of NC_049991.1, read as the reverse complement.
GTACTGATGCGTAGCGAAGAAGAAAAGCGGATCCGAAGAAAAAGAGCGTTGCAATTCTTTCAACAGACCAGTTGGTAAGACGCACCTTTGTTCTTTGTAATTTTAGATACAACCGCTAGGTGGACAGGCCTGCTGGAGAACGCTTCAGCCTGCTTCACCAGGGCTTGATAGATGACGTCATAACCGCCGAGTACCACAGTATCCTACAATAAAATATAGAAACAGGAATTTCTTTCATGAGACTGTAAATTCACATTTAAGATATGGGCTAACATTGCTGTTTATTTAAATATTTTGATATATTGTAAACTGTACAATTGTTGCGCAATAAAGTTATTATTATATCTCTAACGTTTCGACGTTTCGGTGACCGTCTCTAACTAACCATTATAATACTGACTGGCACTACCTCGCTCTGCAGCTAGGTGTCGCTTCTGCAGCGTGAAGAATGCAGTCCCAAACGGGACTTACAAACGAATTTTGCTTACCAGCATTCCTACACGGAAGTAGATGACAGGTCCGTACTCCTTCTGCCATTCCAGGAACTTCAGATGGAGTTCGTCGGCCTACATAAAGTTTAAAAGTGTTGCAGCAAAGTTAGTAACGATAGTTCAACTTTATCCGCGGGGTAACCTTTATCCGTTGTTTAAAAAAATGCAGGTTATTTAGGCGTTTCAACTTGGTAGACTGTGGTTTCAAACTGCAACCCTTTGAAAAATACCACCGTCCGTCGACTTGATACCCCTAAATACCCTGTTTTAAAAAACAACGGACATAGGTCACCCCTCGGAACTGGTCTTACAATTGCAAGTTTTGCAATTGCGCGACCACTACTAGGCAATATTCAACATTAAGTCTTTCAAGATATAAACCCGTGGGACCGTGTAGCGCAGTGGTATATTGTTCGCCTCGTGACCGAGAGGTTGCGGGATCGAATCCGCCTTCCGTGCTACCGGTCTTGTGCCCTTGGGAAAGGCACTTTACACGACTTTCCTCACTTTACTCAAGTGAAAATGAGTCGTCCCTCGGATAGGACGTTAAATGGAGGTCCCGTGTCTGGGGAGAGCCATACCCTGGGCACGTTAAAGAACCCGCCACATGTGCGATGGTGCGATGTGAGCGGATCAAACCATTCCGGCCGAAATGGGGTAGGAATTTCCCGAGCAGCCTCGTAACCCCTGCTTCGCCTATTGAGTCAGTGAAGTCAAGCTTGCCTAAGCTTGATGTTTCTGACTTAGGGAGAAGAAATGCTGCTAGAGTTATCGCTATGGGCCGCTCTTCATCTTCATGATGGTAACATCAGGCCCTACGAACATGATTTAGAAAAAAAAACCCCTGAGACCGGTACAACCTGGCTGTAATGTTTGATCTACTCACACATGTACAAGAAATTAACCCTATTGTTTTTATCCTCTATTCGATAAGTGTGGTGGGGGTTCTTTAACGTGATGTGGCTCTTCTTAAGCACAGGGCCACCACCTACCCTTAACATCCAATGCAAGAGGGCTTTCCTAACCTCTACCTCTTTCGCTCTTTCTAATAACCCTACCTACTCATTTTCACCTGAGACGAGCAAGAAAGTAGCTGTCAGGTGTCTTTTCTAAGAGCGCAACATTGGGACCTGCTATTAAAGGGGCATTCGACTCCAGAAGGGAGTCTTGATTTCCAATAGATAATGTGTCAATGAATACACAATCAGCCGAATTTTGTGAAATTCATCTTGGGATGAATTACGCGATGTATGTTTTGTAAAACAATAATGACACTCACTAAACCCATGCAGACCCTTCCCAAGCATTCCCTATGTGCATAGACACTTTGTTTATCGTACATATTTTCGGAATAAATGAGGTACGCTAAGCACACCGAGAAGGCAAATTGCTCATAAGAGTGCAAAGAATACAAGAACAAGACGAGATTTCTTAGCGAACCTGAAATTAGTTTTGTCATCTTACCTAAAAGTTTTGCATTTTATTCAGCCAAAGGATTAATTCAATTAGAGGGTACTTGGGGAGTTAAGTAGAAGACTGAATGCTTTTGAGGCACGTGGAGCAACTGGGTACTTTATCGTATAATGTGAAGTAGTATGCAATTATTACTTCCTAAATCTAATATCTATCGGAAAATAACACCATCGTGTGGAGTGGAATGCCCCTTTAAAAGGTACCCAAATCTTTAGATTATACGCCAACAACCTTAACCACAAGATCACATTGCCAGTCATTTGATGTAAATTGTAAATCGTTATATACTAGTTCTTTGTCAGACCCTTGCCTCTTCCCTCATGACCTCAATGAAAAGCGGCTTGCAGGCCGATTTGAGCTTTCATGAATAAACAAAGGTTCAAACAATGAAACAACAGTTTTAAGAAGTTAATGGAAACTACATCTGTTGTGTACCTTCGCGATGCTGGGCAGGCTGCCAATGACGGGCCAGCACGTCGGGCCGGGCGGGAGGTTTCTGGGCCGTCTGAAGTACAGGTACGTGAGGAGACTGACGAACAGTAGAACCAAGCTGGCGCGGCTGTCCAGCAGTTCGAACACATGGTGGACAGCAGACATCTTCCCTCTTGCTGTGAACTTCTTCAGGCGTACCTGAATAGAGATTTGATCAGTTATCTAGTTCCTAGGAGAGAGATATGCTTTAATATTCGCGGTTTTGGCGACAACTTCTCGCATCCGAGAACACATCAACACTTTCTGTGAATCCTCAGTGACTGCTGTTGTCACAGTGAGAGTTTCGACCGCAAAATCAAAACTTTAAGATACAACGAAGTCACCCAGCTGTAAGGGTAGGGGCCTATATCTAATGTGGCAATATGTACAGTATCACTTGTTGAAGTTGTTCGTTTATTTATGCACCACTTTTTTTTCTATTTTGTTGACGGCTTGCACCACCACCACCGGCCACACTTGGGTAAGGCCTCTGATCATAAGTAAGTCCTGGACATCATGCCCCACGCGGGGTTTTGTCCAGTATCATAAGAAGAAGAAGAAGAAGAACGAAAATGAGATGCTTTACTTCGTGACAAGTGATTGCATTGATCGATGAGAGCCCATGTAATATTCATTCAGTATAAGCCCTACGTTTACAGTTTATATGAGCATGAGTACGATGGTTGCCACGGCCATATTATCCACGTATAAGACTAGCGATGGCCGTTTTTGTGACGCTGTACAGTTTTTCTGAATTTCTAAAGAAACAAGAAAGAGTTGTTGACTGTCATTTGTATCCCAGCTTGCTTAACAAAATGTTGTACAGAAATGACTGTAACAGACGTTACCGTTGTACGATGCTGCCTAAGCTTTCCATTTGACTTGGTGTAAAAAAGCTACCCACTTTTTAAATGTTCCTAGGGACGTCCACTTATACCTAAATGATGTAGTCAATAAGGTAAGTAAGGAAACAAGGTAAAGTCTACTGTTGTAACAAGCGTTACCGGTAACGTTTGTTACCTGCCCTGCAATGCATTACCAATGGGACCGAAAATAATAAGTTGCCATTTTTTGGCTATGGTTAAAAGAGGACTTTTCCTAAACAACCACGTAGTTTTCACTGAAAATAAAGCCGATTTATTTTTCGATCCCAAAAATGCCATTTTCGACATTTTAATGAGAACGAGCGTTAATGGTTTTAGTAACACTACAGAAAATGCAGGCAGACTTGTAAAAAAGACTCACCTAGCTTCGCCTCTCCCTCCAGATTATTCCTTGACAAGTTGCAACATGTGACTTACTTACAGACTGCCCGATGCAGCTACGAAGAACTTCACTGGCTGCAGCTGCTCGTCAACAAAATCCAAGGTCATTCAAACCAATGAGGGCAAGGTCAGTCTCCTCATGCAAACTGTAGACCTCGAAACACATGATATGGAACGATTCCACGGCGTTTTGAAAATTGAGTTAGACGACAAATGAAAACGACGGGAAGCGTATTTAATTGTATGAACGTTTTGTCTACATCTGTGAGAGAAATGTTACTTTGTTAAGAATTCTACGTGCACCCCATATTCCTCGAAATGGTCTGTTCCAAATGACTTATTTGATGTTTCATCTCAATGCAAAGTTTAGGACCAGAATAATTCATGAGCGCTCACTTTATTTCGTGCAGTTTCGATGTTTGTGAATACTTTACCCTGACCTAAGCACACTTTGGAAGACTTTGACAAAACGTTTTAGCAGTTGAAACAAGAGACGGTTCGGCTTTGAGGTTTTGTTTATTGTATAAAATTACAAGAAACGTTCTTTTATCTCAGTAACCTCTGGCTAAGGGGCAGCTACCAAGGGCACGTAGCTCTTTACAGATGTCACCAAAGTGAAGTATGTTTTCCAGACACAGTCTGTGGTGAATATGTGAGTGGGGTAGGGACCGCTCCCGGTACCAGCCATATGTGCACCACAGGCCGGGCACGACAGGCAGACTGTATCATTGTGTGTACGAGAGGCCGATACTATAGGCTTTCTCCTAACTGGGAAAAAAACAATTTTCAATAGATTTTTTAATGTTTTCTATCATTAGATTGCCCATTATGTGATTCTCAATCATCAGTTCTTAACAAATGTACTTGATTATTCTAAAGAGACCCAATACATGTAGGTATCAGCAAGGTATCAGAGAGACTACGGACAAGGGGAATGTGGGACACTTAGGCTTTGTCCTTTGTACATGTCGTTTTAATGTCACTACAGCGGCCCCAAGCCGAGGACACTTATCATAAGTTCTTAACAAATTTGCTTAATTACTTAATTAATTTTGGATGAAAGTTGAACTAAGAAAAATGAAATGCAAGCTTGACGTACTTTTTAGTTTAAATCATAAATAATCTTTACGTTTTTATTCTGGGATTGAAAACAAATCCTCCAGATGGACATGTACTATCATAATGTTATATTTGAGTGTGGTGGGTTGTGTAAAGGTGGTGAATTGAGCGTGCAGTCTTATACATTAACCCTTTTAGCCAGGAACATAGCAAATAATCTTTAAATCTTTCATTCCGAGATTTAAAACAAATCCTCGAACTATCATAATGTCATATTTGAGTGTGGTGGATTGTGCAAAGGTATTGAGCGTGCAGTCTTATACATTAACCCTTTTAACCAGGAACATAGCAAATAATCTTTAAATCTTTCATTCCGAGATTTAAAGCAAATCCTCCAACTATCATAATGTCATATTTGAGTGTGCGGAGTTGTGCAAAGGCATTCGATTTTGTAGCCGCGGGCGACTGTTGTAGGGCTAGTCTTTTGCATGCAGTCTTATAAATTAACCCTGGCTAATCCTCAGAATTCTGGTGTCCTTCACTTCCCATTCTCCTACGCAGAGGGACCACAGTCGTGTCGAAACTCCTTGGGGTCACCTCTGCTATGTGACGCACTCAGACCAGTTCCTAGCCGCCCTGCTTATAAATATTAATGAGCTTACCCTTATATGGGCAGTCAGCCGCTGGGGATCGGGCGTAGGAGGATGGTATTATGTAAAACGTAACATGATTGGCTGATAGCTTCCCAGCGGCCTTTGCGAGATGGCTTTCGTAAACAGAAAGCCCAAGAAATGCCTATTCTCTGATTGGCTGACAGCTGGTTTGTGGAGACAACCATAGTAACCGCTGGTAGGCCATGAGATAGCAGGGCCCCTATAGGCAGTTAGCTAGCCGTTATATAACGTTGGGGACCGTGCGTAGGAGGATGTCACTTCCGAGCAGCCTGAACTATTAGACTAACCCTACAACAGTCTGTGTTTGGTGGGGCCGCGTAGCACAGTGGTAGTGTATTCGGCCCGTGACCGAGAGGTCGCCGGTTCGAATCCGCCTGCCGTGTTGCCGGTCTTGTGCCCTCGGGAAAGGCACTTTACACGACTTTCCTCACTTTACTCAAGTGAAAATGAGTCGTCCCTCGGATAGGACGTTAAATGGAGGTCCCGTGTTTGGGGAGAGCCACACCCCGGGCACGTAAAAGAACCCGCCACATGTGCGATGTAACATCAGGCCCTACGAACCTGACATATGCGATGTGGCGGATCAAACCATTCCGGCCAAAATGGGGTAGGGAATTTCCCGAGCAGCCTCGTAACCCCTGCTTCGCCTATTGAGTCAGTGAAGTCAAGCTTGCTTAAGCTTGATGTTTCTGACTTAGGGAGAAGAGATGCTGCTACAGTTATCGCCGCTCTTCATCACCATGATGCCATCAGGCCCTACGAACCTGATTTAGAAGAAAAAAACAGTCACCCGCGGCTATAGATTTTGCAAAGTTGCCAATGTTAACAAGACTTATTCAGAAATGGTGAACATCTGGATGCATCTGATATCAGTTGATTGATACAATCTTGCTTTCATTTAATGCAACTTAGTATTTCACGCCTGAGGCATTGCTTTATTAAAGGCAACATATGCATTGATTAGACAATAGTTGGTGTCTTGTATTCTTATCACCTTTGCCAAGAAGGTTATATTTTGGGTAGCGTTTGTTTGTTTGTATGTATGTATGTATGTAGAAGACCAGCATAACTAAGGAACGCCTGAATGGATTGTATTGATATTTGGTATGTGGGTAGGTCTTGGTGGGACCTGAAAACGATTAGATTTTGGACCCCCTAGCAGCCTGTTACGGTACTGCAGCAGAACTTCCTGGTTTGATATCTCAAGTTCTGAACATGCTGCAGCTATGAATTTTTAGTGGTAGACAGCTCTTGATGCCGAAAGTAAGTGGTGTATGTTTGGGCCCCATAGCGGCTTGTTTTAGAACTGCAGGGCAGGTTTAGTGTCAGACTTTAAAAGAAAATAACTCAAAAAGGGGTTAACGAATTGTTATGATTTTTGGTATGTAGATAGCTTAAGTGATGCTTCATATAATGAAATATTTATTATGCAAATTGGTATCTAATTTGCATAATCAATTAGGAAATTTTATGAACACGCTCAGTTCCATTATGGGACCATTGCAACGTGTGACATTTGTAACTGAGAAGGAGAAGAATATTGATTGATATATATTATGCAAAATAAAGACCTAATTTGCATAATTAATGAGAAAATGCTATACTTTCATTGTGGTAAATGACAGTAACTTCTTACTTGGTGCATTTGGAAGTTATGTACAGGTGAACATCGTTGAACATAAATCATAAATTAAACATAAATTATAAGAAAATGCGATAAAGGCCTTTTTCTTAACATAGATTGTGTACCCATATACACACAGAAAAAAGGAAGTCGCTTCAATGACATTGTAAAACGACATCGAGGCTCCAGCAGCCTCACCTGCACACAGCGCGTGCATGTTGTTGTAGTTCGCTCCTTGCAGACCCCAGCTGTGAGTGTCGTAGTCCACTCCGTAAGCGCTGCCATCACTCCTCCAGCCAAGGCTGTACACAAAGGTGTCATCAAGCGGCTGACACTGAGTGCCAGCCCCGTCCGTGTGTCCACACAGTTCACTCGAGAGAGCCGGGAGCGTTTCACATTCGTCATGGTGAAACGTGATGCAGTCTCCATCTGGGTCCCACATGAATCCCCAACACCCATCCGCATTTGACCCGATGCATGGATACCTCATCCCCGCCGCTTCACACGTGACTTTCACGTTGGTAGCTGTCATCGGGCCTGTCGCACGAATCTTCCAAAAGGACCAGTTGTCAACCGTGGTCAGGTACACCTGTTGGCCTGAAAACAGCGAGACATCTTGTTTTCATCCAATAGTATTTTCCTAAATGGTGGTTACAATGGCACCTTAACGATGCAATGCAGGGCACGATAGCCATCACACAACAGGGCCGTACCGCGTACCACCTCCTGAAATTGTTACCAATTGCTGACGTCACTGTTACTTAAGGTCACGTGATATCATCGAAGATCATTTGCATTCTGAAGCAGAACAATCAAACCCTTGAACCAGTCAACTGTACTCTTTGATACTCCTTTATAAAACGGATTTTAGGTTGGACGCATGAAGGGACATTATGGGTTTGTTTATGCCCGCGGGCAAAAATATGCTAATTATGTAATACAATCTACCTTCCAGTGGGCACGTGGACACGTAGAACCACGCACGCAGCTCAATCGAATGTTAGCGGGCTTTTCAGAAGGTCGCCCTATAGGCTCGGACGTTCGTAACCTGATTTCTGAGCGTAAATTTTTACTCGCAAATACTTCTTGGATTTTCTCCTCTGATTTTCGTTTTAAGCTTGTAAGCTTGGTATCTTTAGATTTGTAAAATTATCTTTTACGTACATACTATATACTCTGCAAACTCATACGTGAATATCGGTACATGTACTCACCAATTGAACCAGTCGGCAACGTGCGTAATGCGGTTTTAATGAGAAATTCCCCAGCGAATTGCGTTGCCGTGAAACCTGGGCGGTTAAGGTTGGGAGACATAGACGTGCAACAAAAGTGTGACCGGCTTGCGCTGGTTACTAGAGAAGTTAGGCAAGCGTACAAGATTTAGTCGCCCCCTCACCGCAATGCATGTATAGACAAAGCAGATAAAGCGTCAGAATGAGGAGTGTAATAGTTATTCGAAAGCTGCAATGCCATCGTCAGGCTCGATTTTTAGCCACTGATGACATCGGGTTTAACTTACCCGTAGGGAGATGGTTCGACCCCCCCCCCCCCAACACAAACACACTCGGGGGGCCCTAAAAAGAAAGTTTAATGAATCCTCTCTCTTAGACGCCAAGAGAGACGCTAAATCTTTGTTCACATGGAAACCTTCTCCCCATAATGTGCAGCAATGATAAGGATATAGTAAAAGACAACCGCTTTTCTTCCTGTAACGCTTTGATGTCTTCTTGATGTGTGGAAGGAGGATATAACCTCCTCGATGTATTTAACACTTGCTATAGGCTATGAAGAGTAAAGGTACACAGGAGTGATAGAGCTACATAGTGGCTTACAGGTAAATAAAGTTAACGTTACATGCTTCCAGAATTTATACTTGGATAATTTTATTCATATTTATGTATTTTGACTCGTAAAAGACATGAGTAAAAATGACAGAAACCGTGGATATGATTTTTGCTGCAGGTGGTTTATTGATCTATCTCTAGTTAGACTCTAAAGTTAAAATAAGACCCTAAATCACCCATAAAAAACAGTTTCAAGACAAGTATGAAGCGGCTATTGGCTGGTCGTTGTCACGTGGGAGGCTCAAGTGGTGACGTCACTCAGGCTTGCACGAGAAGGCTGCCGCGCCTTCAGGGGTGCAGTTCATGCCATCCGGACAGGAGGTGCTGCTGCACTGGTACGGCAGACCCCGGGGGACGGGAGATGGGTCTAGATATACACAATACACATAAGAGGGGGATGTAAGTAGTTTTTTTATTGCAAATGTAATAGAATAGAATTTGATAAATTATTGGTGCGTACTACGGCTGCCATTATATGTTCAAAATAATGGTATCTTATCTAAAAGGTATGAAAGTTTGAAGGACCATTCACATGGAATAACATGATTAGGGCTGGGTACCGGTACAGAAAATTCAGGTCCAGGTCCGGTTCAGGTCCAGAGGATCAGGTCCAGGTCCGGACCTGAACCTGGACCTGATTCAGTATGACTCAAACCAATGGTCCATTTCACTACAAAGAAATCTGTTTGGTGGAGTATTAGACATAACACTGGCGTTTTAAAATACTACAACGCTAACTGCACCTGTACGATTGACTGTAAACATTGCTAGAAATTACAATAAACTCTACTCTACTTCACTCTTGTCATTTTCTTCCAGCTGCAAGCGCCAAAACGTATGAATGCCTTATAAAATAATATGTTAATTTTCTAATCGGTCCAACATCCGGTCCACCTAATTTTTTCAGGTCCGGTTTTTCTGGACCGGTCCAATAAGAAAAACTGGTTTTGTACCGGTACGCTGTACCGATACCCAGCCCTAAACATGATTCATGAGCGCATTTTTTTAAAATTTCCACCTTAACCTGCTAATAACCTGTAGTTAAACTGCCTGGGGGGACAACTGCTGTGTCGTGTTTGTACTCAGTATTGATCAATTGAGGTCTTCTTTTGATTAATTGTTCAATGACATTTGTTACCTACAGTATTAACAATGATGATGAACTTTACTTACAAACGCATTGGAAGTATAAGGTGAAATCCTGACAGACAAACCCAAAAGGACACTGGACTTGGGAACACCAGTCCGTGTCTGGAGAAAACAAAGAAAAGATAAAACGCAATAGAACGAAATTTTGCTACCTTCAATATTCTCAGCATAGGCATGTATTAGGTGATCAAATCATATATAGCATAATCAGATTGGTATGTCAGACGTATACGGTCTCAAACATGGCTGCAGTTATAAACAGAGACGAGCGTGGTATAGAATCCGTCCCATCCTGGCTATAACGCTGCCCTGTGGCAAAATGTACGAGGGGCGTGCAATAAGTAATGCCCCTGACCCACTTCCAGTCGTCTGATCTAAATGAAATTTTGTATGTGTAATGATTCATATCTCTATGGGTTATGTTGCAAAAGACAGCTCTGAACTAATTGCGGTTTCTGATTTACTGGTGTTTGAACTTAGTCAGGTGCGAAATGGACCAGGTGTGAAATGGAACCAGTTGAGTGTCGCGCAGTGATCCGGTTTTTGTATTTGAAAGGACGCACACCAAAGAAGACTTTTCATGAAATAAATGAAACTTATGGTGATGATGCCCCATCATATGACCTTGTAAAACGCTGGCATCCTGAATTCAAACGTGGCCGGAAGTCTGTGGAAACAGCTCCCAGACCTGGTCGTCCCTCTTGTGCCATTGATGAGGCATCTGTTGGAGGACCAACCTGGGGTGTCCTACAAAATCGGTGTCCAGAGCTGCATCAAACGATGGGAGAAATGCATAACTCTGGGTGATTCCTATGAAGAGAATGACTAATATCTGTGCCAAGTTTCATTAATCTCCTACTATGGGAAATGGGTCAGGGCCATTACTTATTGCACGCCCCTCGTAATACGGCCGATTCAGGACACGAAGATTAACAACTACGAGAACAACTTTACTCCAAACACTTCTCGGCACTGGAATAGCCTACCCAGACACGTTACCGACTCTTCCACAACCCCAGAATTCAAGGCTCGCTACAAAATCCACCTCTTGTCCTGACTTTAAGATTACCTCAGACTTAACTTCCATATTTTCCTCCTAATGTCTTCCTGTAGGTATCTTATGGATCAATTTCCACGATAGCTTTGAAGATGTATGACTCATTTGAATGATTACTGATTATCTTATATTGTATAGTTATTCTATGCTTACCGTAGTGGATTTTATACATGTTATGTGAACACGTATGTACGTTTGCATTTTTGTGGGTCAGCTGTGACCAGCAAGAGCTGCCTAGACTGACCCTTGTAATAAGTTAACGTTGTGTTCCAGTTAATGAAGAAAGAAAGAAAGAAGACAACTGCTATCGAAACGTTGGCAAGGAAAACGGTTTTAAGGCCGAGTTACAAGAACCCCGTGATTCTGTCACACTAACCTGACTCGCAGTTGTCTCCTTGGTAACCGGTGGGGCAGATGCAGTGGTAGGAGTTGATGTCGTCAAGGCAACTCCCGCCATTTTGGCATGGGCCGGAGGCACACTCGTCAATGTCTGCGGAAAAGTAGAGTTTTCAAGCTACTTTTTCTATCATTCTGTACTTTTTATAATAACCAGAACACGTTTAAATAGATTATACTAATTCCAGGGCTCTAGCCAGCGTCCATTTTTCCGTTAATTGACGGAAATTTGCTGCGTGTGACGGAAATTTTTTAAACCAATCCGTCAACCTTGACAGACAAAAACCCTGGGTGGAAGCTACAGGCGGCTTGGGGACGCTGTCCACGGTCGGAAAGCCACATACTGTTTGTTTTGCTATTGTTATGATTGTTGATGACGTGTGTCGGCGCCCTTTCGCATACGACAATGTCATTAAACCCCGTTTTTCAAGGTCTCAGTTCAGTCCTTCTAACTCCTGGACTAGTGCATTCTACAAACTTTGATTGGAATCTTGACAACGTCGAAACCTAACGTGTGTTAGTAATTAGATTTTTCTTACGATCTAGGAAGGATGTCCGTGCCGCCAGTAAACGTTTTGGCTTATGAACGTTAATAGAGACTTCAGAAGTTGTTCGTAAAAAAATTGTATTAGAAAACGTCAGCGTTGCGTCTTATTTTCTCTCAATGACATCATTTACTTTGTAGTGTCATAGCGAAATCAATTAATTTTCGCGACAATGGGAATTGGCTGACGGATAAAAATTTCGGGCTGGCTAGAGCCCTGACTAATTCAAAGGAGAGACGGTCAGAAAATGACACCAAGGTTGCCTTTTAGATCACTGTTGGATAATGAATTCTAAAAGATTTACTCACTGATTTCACAGAGTTTTCCTCCGAACCCCTCCAGACAGTCACAGAAGGTGGTGGAGCCGCCGAAACAGGAGCTGCAGTTTCCGCCGTTCTGACACACGTTTGGCTCACACGGTTTCTGAGCTGCAAGGGTGAAAAACATGTTGACTTATGCGCTAGACAAATGCTAAATAAAATGAAGAGAGAATATTTAAATAGGAACAGTTTAATACCATCCTGGCAGACGTAGTTGTGTTGCTCCGTGCAGAACGCCTTCTTCGCCTTGTAGTTGTCAGAACTGTCCAGGAGAACGCACAGGTCCAACGGGGACGATGGTTCGTCCTCTCCCCATTGTAGAGCAGCTGTGTTTAAAAAATAGAAAATAGAAAATAAAACAACTAAATGTTAAACCTTGTTATGCTTGAGGTTAAGCTCCGTTTCATGATTGTCATGAATTGGCATTCAATATCAGACATATTCAAATGATTTTATTTATTTGCACATAAAAAGAAAGTACAGAAAGTAAAGCTAAATCAATCTCAATACCAAGGTACATTTGATTGGCTAAGCCGTAGAAGATCCTGCATGTATAGATATGATCATTTGCGTATCGTTCTCTATTGTATCCAGGATATTCGTTTGATGCTTATATCTTTTCTGTATTGACCTGTAACAGGAGACCCATCACTGTAGAAAACAGGAAACGGCGCGGTTTTCATGGCCAGCCAGTTGGACACGCCGGTGGTGGCCGCGATGGAGTTGGCCAGGAACTGTTGCTGCTGCCTGTCTTTCACATCCACCATGCGGCCGTCATTGGTGCTGCAGGCCTGGGTCGCGTCTCGATGATTGAAAGCTGAAGTAGAGAACTGGTAGCAATCCCCGACAAAAGATGCTGGAGCACAAAAATAGTAATGAAAAAAAAAACTCATGCCAAAGGTAGAGGAAACATGTAGACCTTCAAGACATGATATGTTAAGATAAGTGAAAATAAGTGAGTACAAAAATCCCTTACTGATTCAGTAATTCTGCACGTATTAACTGTTGCATGAATGACGATGACAGGAAAAGATAACTGCTTAACTGGCAAAAAAAGAATCGATTACGTTTACACCGTGTTGCATTAGAGAGCTTCATTGACTTGTTACTGTACGAACGACTTCTTTATCGTTAGATTTCGTATTGAATAGAGTGGTACCTGTTTCACAGTTCCTTCCGGTAACATCTTTAAGACAGACACAGCTGTACCCATTCACGTGATCCAGGCAGGTCCCTCCCAGCCAACAAGGGCTGCTCGCACACTCGTCTATGTCTGAAACAGGAAAAAAGACCCTGAGAAGAAAAATCAACGAGTCTACACCTTAATACTTTGCATACAGCCGACTATGCTGCAAATCCCGTGTCCATATTTTAGTGCCAATACTACAAACCAAATTAAAGGCAATTTATCTTAAGGAAATTACGAACCCTGATCACAGTTGAGTCCTGTCCAGCCGTTGTCACAGCTACAGGTGAAGCTTCCTATGGTGTCATTACAGGCTCCGTGTGCGCATGGGAAGGACGCGCACTCATCGATGTCTAAAATAAGAAAATTATATTTTGCTTTTAACATTTTCAGAACTTTTCATATATTGATACTTAATTAAAGCTTTTTTTTTACCCTTTGCATCACATGGCTAGTTACGCGCCTTGTGGAGTATGAGTATAAGTCCTTTGGAAGATCTATTTAAAAAATTCACTACTCAGCCAAAATTTCATGTTACATCCAACTCGGTCAAAATGGTAGTTTAAAGAAAATATACCTTGAGTATCACAAATCGAACAGGACAAATTCATGTCTATAAAAACCGTCTAGTACTCACTTTGATCACAGTTGGTTCCTTCCCAGCCGTTCTCACAGCTACAGGTGTAGCCCCCAGTATCATCAGTACAGGTGCCGTGTGCACATGGGGATCTCCCACACGTAGGGGCTGCAGACAATAGTTTTGTACATCAAGTTGGTCACTTATTGTGTCCCCGGGGAATACACATTGGCTTCCAAATCAGAGCAAAACACAAGATCAGACCGAGACTCGCCCCTCCTAGTCCCCACCCTTCTCTTCCAAGTCCCCATCAATTGCTCTTATCCAGATGATTGCTAAATTTAAAAAAAATATTATATCTGTTGTAGCTGGTGAGGCCGAAGGGCGGTTTTACCGACTATGTAGATACAGATACATTTGATTCCATGTGTATTCTGCCTTGTATTGAGATATATGTTTGAAAGGGAAAAGGAGAAGTTGCCTCAATAACATTGTCATTGTCTTGTGAATAAACACCCAGGCTTCAGCCTTACCTGCACACAGCGCGTACATGTTGTTGTAGTCTGCTCCTTGTAGACCCCAGTCGTGAGTCTCGAAGTCCACTCCATAAGCGCTGTCATCATACCAGGCAGGGTTGTACACAAAGGTGTCATCAAGCGGCTGACACTGTTCACCGTGCCCGTCCGTGTGTCCACACAGTTCACTCGAGAGAGCCTTGAGCGTTGTACATTGGATATGGTGAAACTTGATGCAGTCGGAGGCCCAATAGAATTCCCCACACCCGTCCGCACCTGGCCGGAAGCACGGGTACCTCATCCCCGCCGCTTCACACGTGACCTTCACGTTGTCATCTGTCATCGGGCCTGTCGCACGAATCTTCCAAAATGACCAGTTATCAACCGTGGTCAGGTACACCTGTTCGCCTGAAAAGAGCGAGGCATCTTGTTATTACCCTAAAGTAGTTTCTTAAATGACGGTTACAGAAGCACTATAACTATAGTATAAGCAACTATAAATCAGGGCATTATAGCCATCACCCAACAGAGCCTGACTACGACTGGTATGAATCTCCTGATAGTGTTCCAATTGTTGACGTCACAGTTACGTAAAATCACGTGACCTCGTGGACGATCTTTTAAATCTGACAATCACA
>NC_049991.1:3540611-3546912 GCF_000003815.2 Branchiostoma floridae | reverse complement strand
AAGTCCTTCATCCGTCCTCTTCTTGAGTAGACCGATATAATATGGCATGGATGTACTTTATAATAAACAACAAACAATAAACAATTAACTTTATGTTATTCCAACGATTAGAACGTGTCCAGTACGAGTGTGCACTTTAATACAGTCCCAGGGGCAGTAAGAGGTTTTTCATACTCTTTCGCTCCTTACTGAACTTGGTTGGGAAAGACTCTTTGATCGGTGACATGTTCATTCCTTGATCATGTTTTACAAAATAGTTAACGGCCATACTCGCCAGTATCTTAAGGACTTGATCCCTCCTGTAGATTCTGCTTCTACTTCTCATAATCTTCACAACAAACACAACCTACGGGTACCGTTGCACTACAACTCGATACGAAAAGTCTTTTATTCCTTATGCAACGCAACACTAGCATGTTCTTGACATTGTTGTTCGTTCACTTAACTTTCCATTGTATAAAAAGACATTCAGTCAAATTAGTACGCCTCTTCCTCTCAATAAATATATAAGCCATGGTCCTCGGTAAACCTGCGCCCTCCTCACACTTCTCCGCATCGGCACCTGCAGCCTGAATCATAGTATTTAGACCCAAGTCCAGCCTGTAACTTAACTGTGGATGTCGAAGTATAGCGTTGTTTTTAACCTCCTTGACCTTGGTAACACCCATCATTTCAACCGTTTTCCTGAATCAGCCCGCGTCCATCTACCCTTCCTGTCATATGATACAAACAGCAGAATCTAAACTTAACCCAAACTTATATCGTACATACTAAACGCGTTGTAACCACCTACTAAACCCTTCAATCAATAACTTGTTACACTATATGTATATTGGACTACCCAAACCATTTGCTCACTTGCTGTGAATTGTTTGTTACATTATTTGTCTTTGTCAGTTGTAATCTTTTGTTTTGAGAGGTGATGTTAATATCATCCTCACACTCAGGGTTGACATCGCGGCAAAGCCTAACGATATCACCCCTGACAATTTAGCCAGGGTATTTGCGTATTTGGGGCGCCCTGCTTATGAATATTAATGAGCTTGCCTGATTTGTCGCGGGCCAATCAGCGACCGGATTGCAAGTTTCGAACAAACAGCGTACGGCGCGGCGTGTACAAAGATCTGTATTTCTTTGCGTGATGGTAATGTTTTTTTTTCGTATGCTAGGTCGGTACATGTATACGGTGATGCCGTGGTTACCCTATACCCACAGAACCGACAAATGTTAAATTTGGTACCTGATAAAGACGTCTGGACGCTGAAAGAACGTTACGCCGGTACTGTTATCTTGCTCTTGAATATTAATGAGTCGCCTTATATGGCGCCTTTCCGAGCTTTCGACAACAAAAAGCCAAATACCCAAATACCCTGGCTGAATTGTCAGGGGTGATATCGTTAGGCTTTGCCGCGATGTCAACCCTGAGTGTGAGGGTGGTTAATATTAGCATGTTGCTAGAGTGCATCCCCTCTCTGTCCTGTACTGTACATTGTTGATCAATAATTAAACAAAAAAAAATCAATGATATCTGATGATGTCCTCGCATACGACTGCGACTACCATGATATACCCGTCTCGATTGTAACTGGAGAATGTATACCAAATAATCTTATCAGGACCTAAACACTGACTCAGAGAGCTTGTCAGGGCAGATAAGGTTAAGAGGTGATGGATCTTCACTTATCTTTTTCAAATTTGACAAGGTGTAGGAACACAGATGTGCCCCCTATGCCGGTTATTTAGAAATATGGCTCTTAACATCAAAATCTGTCTTTTTTTACACTTTTTAAAATGTGTTTTCGCCCCCCTAAGAATATCACTTCCCGGGGGTTCACAAGAGCAGCTGGGTACTACATATTAGGTGCACTACCTGGTACTAGAATGCCCTTGGAAGTAATATTCATGGTATGTTACCTGGTACCTTTATGGCAACATATTACCGATGTTATGACTCGAAAGTCGATACTATATGGTTCGGTGCAAACAAGCCTTCCATGAAAATGATAAAGCCACTTGTTTTAAACTGAGGTGGCATGGAAAACAGTGCTATCGCGAATATAAATAAATAAATAAACGTATAAATCAACACCATCTACGGTACGGGCTATGTCAGCTATATTTGTAACAGTATCTCATTTCTTGTGCTGGAGACATTTCCAAAGCAATAACAAAAACACAAATGAATACTAGTTTCTCATTATGAAGACTATCTACGCGCAAGTTGATACACCTGTTGCTAAATCTTACAAAAACAAATCAATTTGGTTAAGTACCAGTCTTAAAAAACACGGGTAAAACACCACTAAATACTAGAAAAATAGTCTTATTGGAGGTGAAGATACCCTTAGGCCAGGTGTATATAACAAAATGTGCGTCACTCTGATGAATACCTTATTTGCATAATCAATAAAGACATTTCAAACTTTGTTTGTGGTCAATTCATGGTAGAAACTTCATATTGGAGATATATAGGTTGCTGGAGGACAGAAGAATACTTTAAAAAATATCTTATGTTGAGACTCAAGATGGGGCGAGTTCACTACCCGGGGAGGGCGACATCGCTAGCCCGAGGGGGGGGGGGGGGCATCACGGGGGGGGGGGGGTAGATTGCTGTGACACCGAACTAGCCTGCAACTAACCCAACATGAAACGACCCAACTGTAGTTTTCACTATTTTGCCGACACGGTTCGCGGGTAACTTTGCTCGTTATTTGGCATCTTCGGAAGCTTAAAGTTTAGCAGAGAGAATATCGATACACATGTACTCACCGACTGACGCGGCCGGCAGGGTGCCTACAGCCGCGAGGAGAAGCAGAAACTTCCACATCTTTACCGTGCGTTCTAAAAGTCTCGACTGTGAGGACTGTGTTCTGTTTACAACTGTTAATACCGTGTTGTTATCAGCATCTCTGAGCGACGGGCGACGTATTGTTATTGTTAGTTGCAGAAAGCCACCAAATCAACATTTCCGACTTACGTGTTATCTCGCCAACGTTTAATTGAAAAATACCTCAGCCTACATGTGTTGCGACGAGACCTGGGAGATAATGGGGTGGAGTTTGTGGAGACCGAGATGTTTAGCTGAAGTGTCTTTGCGACATCCTGGTTACCAGAGACCGCAGACACGGGTGGTAGACTAGTTTGACAACCCCACACCACCCAAATCACAACATGTAACGCTAGTTCACCTTTATCCGCGGGGGTAACCTTTATCCGTTGTTTCAAAAACACGGTATTTAGGGATATCAGGTCAACGGTCGGTGGTTTTCAATTGCAATATTTTCAAAACATTGTAGTTTTTCTTCTTCTTTACATGTGTGCAAGCCTCAACATAATCTATGAAGAAACAGATACACATGTGTGATACATGGCTGTGGTGCTTATAGTGGCTTACAGTGAAAGCTGCCGGAATTTAGACTTTGGCACTATCTATTCCTACTTATATGCTTTGTTCCGTAAAGCTATGAGTAAAAAAGGACAGAAACTGTGAACATGATTTTTATGCAGATGATTTATTGATCTAACACCCCCTATTTCTATGTGGCGCGTCTATCTCTATCTCTGGTTAGGCTCTACATCGGACAAAAAGCATTTTCAAGGCATGCCTGAAGCAGCCATTGGCTGGTCGTTGTCACGTGGAAGGACCTGTTGTGACATCACTCAGGCCTACATGAGAAGGCTGCCACACCCTCAGGGGTGCAGTTCAAGCCATCCGGACAGGAGGCGCTGCTGCACTGGTACGGCAGTCCCAGGGTAATTGAAGATGGGTCTAGATGCACACAGTGGTCATAATGGGAATTTGTTAGATTTTATTCTACTAAAACATGATAAATTAGTACTGAACGGTTCGTTTTGTGTTTAGAAAATTGTAAGTTGCCTAGAATGCACGAATGCTTTCCAAAAATTAAGACGGTCAGTTATATGGAGTCCTGCTATTCTACTATGCATTTATGAAAATAATTCTTCTTATACCCTTTGTGAAAATGTCTTGCAAATGTCTTGTATTTAAAACTGACTATGGGAACAACTGGTGTGTTACGTTTTCAGGGAAAGATATATACAAAATATGCTACAATAGGCAGTAAAGTCTTTTAAATCTATGCTTTGTTCACTTGAAGACGATACTGATAAAAACTCAACTCACGAACGCATTGGAAGTAGAACGTGAAGTCCTGGCAGACAAACCCAAATGGACACGTGACTTGGGAGCACCAATCCAGGTCTAAATAAAGAAAAGACAAAAGGCAAGAAAACGTTAAGACCGATTGTGTTGTCACCCGTGTCAAATGTTACTGAGTCTACTGGAGTTATGCATAGAGACCATTCATAACACCAGGATTGTTGGTGAAAGTTATCAAAACACTGGTCATGTAAATGGTTTACTGCAGGGATAAACAAGTCCACTAGCCCTATTGTCCAGGGCAAGTGAAAGTGCTGTTCGGGCAAGTGCATGTCCCACCCCACTTGTCCGATAGGGCAAGTAAGATTTTTCCATTGATTTTAGTGCAATTTTGATATACTTGTTACTTTTTACAGTCATGACATCAAGCAATTGTCTACAGAGAATTCCATTGCTGGAAGTGAATTTTGGAAAACTTGTTCACCCCTGTACTGTGTTACAATAATTTCCCTATCACACCAACCTGTCTCGCAGTGGTCTCCTTGGTAACCGACTGGGCATTGGCAGGTGTAAGAGTTGATGTCGTTCTGACACACGTTTGGCTCACATGGTTTTAGAGCTACAATTGTAGAAGAAATTATAATAATAATAATGACAGGTAACATATTTTCATAGTTTACTTTGAGCTTTTTTATGTTGACTCCTGCAGAAGCTTTAGACAAAATCTAAATGAAAACAAGTTTGAATAGGAATCATTGTGTACCATCCTGGCAGACGTAGTTGTGCTGCTCCGTGCAGAAAGTTGCCTTTGCTTTGTAGCTGTTAGAGCTGTCCAGGAGAACACACAGGTCCAACGGGGTCGACGGTTCGTCGGTCAACCACTGGAGAGGAGCTGGTTAGATAGGTGAACATAGAAAATGAAACATATTAAGAAACACACTGCAGGTAATGTTTAATGTAACTTATAACACCAAAACAGTGTTTATAATATACTTAGGTTATTCGTTAAGACGCTTCGTTTGACAATAAAATGTTTTGTATTTGTCTCGAATCGACAGTTAATGGATAGATTGTTACAGTGGTTTTCACTACTCGGCTACGTTCTTCATGGCTATAGTACATTTTTGTGTTCCGTTCAGTATTGTTCATAGTATCCAGAGTATACGGAGACCTCCTGTCTGTCATGCGCGACAGGGTCGTGTGGAAGAACTACATAGTGTCACCGGATGGATGGTGCTTTCAGACCTGCAGTGGCGCCCTCTCTCCGAAAGGAGGAGGAACGCCCGCCTCACCTTTTTCTATAAAGTAGTCAACAATAATATTAACATAGACGCCAGCAATATTCTGAAGCCTGCCCAAGGGCGCACCCGGGGTAGTCACGACTTCAAATATCAACACATATTCGCACGCACCGATATCTACAAACATTCTTTTTCCCATGCACAATTCCCGAGTGGAATGCCCTGCCTGGCACGGTTGTAAGCGCTCCCAACGTTGAGCACTTCCGTGCCAGGCAGGCGGCCTGCCCGCCCTAACCCGGGAGCCTCAGCTCCCCCCCCCCCCCTACTTTTGCCCCTCGCGGGGTCATTTGGGGGTATCTTATGCAGATGCAGATGCAGAACTGAACTGAACTGATCCAGAGTATCAGGATGACACTTGATATATGTACAAATTACAGGAGTCCCATCACTGTAGAATATTGGAATCGGCGCGGTTTTCATGGCCAGCCAGTTGGACACGTCAGTGGTGAAGGCGATGGTGCTGGCCAGGAACTGCTGCTGCTGCTGCTCGTCTTTCATATCCGCCAGGTGGCTGTTCTTGGTACTGCATGCCTGTGTCGCGTCTCGGTGGGTTGCACCTGTGGTCAAGAACTGGTAACAGTCCCCTGCAAAAGGTACCGGGGCACACAAGTAGTAAGTTAACTATATCAGTCCATCTCCATGGTAGAGAAAATATTGAGGCAAGCACCATATAATATGACAAACTAAATTGAGTAATGAATAAGAGAATCGACGAATTTTCTAATTATGGAATACTAAAATTGTTGCCTGAATTATGCTGATGGGAAAGATAATTGGTATAGCATGAAGAATATTATCCCAACTATGTAATCATTATGATCCTAGTTTCTAGGACAGAAAAGTCTGTTGATCCAAAGCATTTCCTACCGCAGGGACACGG
>NC_049991.1:3530517-3540511 GCF_000003815.2 Branchiostoma floridae | reverse complement strand
CAGTTTCACAGTTCTTGCCGGTGGTATCTTCGGACAGACACAGCTGTAGCTGTTCACGTGATCCAGGCAGGTCCCTCCCAGCCAACAAGGGCTGCTCGCACACTCGTCTATGTCTGGATTATAATAAACAAAGACTCAAAGAGAATTCCATAGCGCCTTATAGTTACTATGTCAACTGATGTAAATAACTAGAGTCTAATATGTCTGTGTCTTGTTCTTGATGTAAGCTGATACTAGCAAATGTTACTTATTGTATTTCAGGACAGTTCTTACCTTGATCACATTTGAGTCCTGTCCAGCCGTTCTCACAGCTACAGGTGTAGCTTCCGCCATCATCAGTACAGGTGCTGTGAACACAGGGGGAGGACAAACAGTCATCAACTGGAAAAAAGTACAGGAATTACACAGAGGGTTTCCTTCTTGTTTTGGATACATGCAATGTAAGTTTTAAATAAATATATCTTCTCTTGAATATAAGTAAATGAACAGGACAATTTTATGTCAATGAAACAATCAAATACCGACCTTGATGACAGTCGTGTCCTGTCCAGCCGATCTCACATTTACAGGTGTAGCTCCCGACATCATCCGTACAGCTTCCTTGTGAACATGGGGAGGACGCGCACTCATCTATGTCTGGAAAATGTACAGATATTACAGTCTTATACTTGGGTGGAAAAATGTTGGTTATTTCCTATGTGGGGAAGACGAGCAATCATCGACTGGGATACTGCAGGCACGGTTATACATCAAATATCTATTTTGCATCAGATCCAACCACTATTACGGTTTGAAATGAAGAGATCATTTCTTAAGATTCAATAACCCCTTGAATATCAATAAAAGGTTGATGTTATGATAATGAAGCAATCGATACAGACCCTGATCACAGTCGTGTCCAGTCCAGCCGTTCTCACAGCTACAGGTGTAGTTCCCGCCATCATCATCTTCGTGAGCACACGGGGACCTCGCACACGTAGTGACTGGAGACAGATTTGCACATCACGTTGGTCATTACTTTTTCCCTTGGGGATAAACATTAATAATTGGCTTCGCCATCGAAGAGAAGCAGAAGATACAGAACGAGACGGTGTCGGTGCTGTTCACGTTTAACCCCGCCTAGCCCCGTTCCATCTGAGCTAAGTCCCCATCAATTGTTCTATTCCAGATGATTGCTTAGTATTTTAAAACATACTAAGTATTCTGCCTTATATCAAGATATTTTCGGATCACACACCCCCGGGAAAAAGGAAAAGAAGAAGTTGCCTCTATGACATTGTCTAGAGAAATGCCATAAAGGCTCCAGCCTCACCTGTACACAGCGCGTACTTGTTGTTGTAGTTGAATCCGTTCAGGCCGTAGCCGTGATGAATTTCGCCGTAAGTCACTCCCCAGGCGCAGTCACCATTAGGGCCAGGCCAGTACACAAAGGTGTCATCAAGCGGCTGACAATGACTGCCGTACCCGGCCATGTGCCCACACAGTTCAACCGAGAGAGCCTGGTGCGTTCTACATGTTGCATCATGGTGAAACGTGATGCAGTCTGAGGCCCAGTAGTCATCCGGACACCCATCCGCACCTGAGTAGTGGCACGGGTACCTCATTCCCGCCGCTTCACACGTGACTTTCACGTTGGTATTGCGGATCATCATTCCTGTCGCACGAATCTTCCAAAAGGACCAGTTGTCAAACGTGGTCAGGTACACCTGCTCACCTGAAAAGAGCGAGACATCTTGTTGTCACCCTATAGTAGTTCCTTACAATTGTAAATAAGGCACTTAAACAACTCTAAATCAGGACACGATACTCGATAACCATCACTAAAAAGAGCCTGGTCACGACTGGTATGAACCTCCTGATAGTGTTGACCATTGCTGACGTCACTTGTACGTAAGATCACGTGACCTTGTCGATTGTCAATTGAATTCTAAAGCAGGACAGTCTATTAAAGTAGTGCTTTGTGTTGAACCAATGTTTCCAAAGGGTCAGTTACAATTTTTAAAAAAAATTGACGATCAATCTATGACATACCCGTCTGCTGTATAAATTAACTAGATGATATATTGAAAATAATCCCAAATCAAGAACTGACTCCACAGAGCGTGTCTGGATAGACAAAAGTAATGGGTGACTTTCAAGCTTGATGAGGTGTAGCAACACAGATGTCACCCATCGTCTATCATTCAGGAAAATGGCAGTTTACACGAAATATGTTCTATCATTCTTACAATTATTACATATCTGTCTTGCAATGACATGAATAGCTATCTATTTACCCATGACATTGAAGCGAAATATGAATTTAACATAATGGGACAAACAAAACAGAAGCAAAGATACTTGTAACCCGAGGAAAACTATTGCCACAAATTCACATGCTCTTTAGCATGATATTGGACAACGACACAACTGCAAACACTTGGCACTGTGTGAGTGTCCTGTGTGAGGATACTGTTTGTCCGGCAAAGACTTCAAACACCTTTGGACCGTTGTTGACGTCGATGACGAACTATTATTCTTAGCAATTAACTCAGCACTTAACATCTTTTCGATTTTATGGTTAACTGCTTACAAGCCAAATGGTATTTTCCAAATACGCTCTCAGTATTAACCCTATTCAGACCGGGGGGGGGGGGCTTTTGAGGCCTGCGCCAACTTCGATGTCCTATAACGCCAGAACGCCTTACGCTAAAGCCACCAAATTTGGTGAGTTTTCCTAAAATATTGTTGGCAACAATTTTACGAAGTTTGACAAATTTTCCATTTCCCGTTTGCTGACAGGCAGTTTTGCCAAAAATCACTATTTTTGGTTCTAACAATGTATTTTTCACATTTATTTGCTATATTACTGCTATTTTGTAACATCAATAAAATCTTATATTATTTAGCGTATCTTTCATAATTATATATGCATAAATTATGCTAATTTGATGACGTCATCAGCCCCAAATCCAAGATGGCGGACCGTATGGCCAGATCAAGAATAACAAGCTAATTATCCCTTAAAATTTGTAACTTCCTGGTATTTTTTCATCAAAAAACATCTAAATGAATGAATTTAGTCTCTTTCCATTGCCCGTTGTGATTATTTGTTGCAAAAAAAGTAGTTTTAAAAATTCAAGGTGGTGGATATAATATGGCGGAGCCTAACTCGTATCTTAGATGTGCATGACGTCATTTTATGACGTCATTATGACGTCATCGATGTAGCTATTGGCAATACAAGTCGTAATAAACATACTTATTCTGTTATCAGCACTTGTTGTTACATTTTTGTAGTATAACTTGAAGTTTTCTGAGAATACCCTTTTTTCATGGGTCCGGCCAATATAATCAAATTGATGACGTCATAATTACGTCATCTTACTTTAACGTAACGTCAAATATGATGTCAATATCATGTCCTAAAAATTTGGTGGCCCTACGGCACGTCGTTCAAGAGTTAGAGGACTTAGAAGTGGAGGGCCTCAAAAGCCCCCCCCCCCCCCCCTCGGTCCAGGGATAACCAAAAAAGCCCGGTCTGAATAGGGTTAACCGATTCAATGTCGAAATAAACTCGGCACAAAAAGTTTGGAATATCAACTTTGGCTGATCATATTTCCGTTGTTTCTGCATCAATTGCAATGTGTTATATATCCGATCAATAGAAAGCGTGTATGGTTTTTATTCACATGATATCAAACTCTTTATGCTTCTAAATTCGTGGAACGAGCACCAGGGCTGCTTACGTCAGTGGGTCGCGAAAAAAAGTGCCCAAATTTCCCTTCTTGCGTTCAACAGTGTATCATATTGTTGGTATGGGTGCGGGTGTCAAGGGTTCAATGTATCCTTTTTTCACGTAATCTTTGGTATACAGAAAATTTTTCTCTTCGCCAAGAAGAGTATGTTATTGCTGACTTGGGTCTGTATGTAGGTCAACAGCAAATAACTCCAGAAATTGTGGATGGAACTTTGTGATTTTTGGTAGGTGTGTAGCGGTTGTCAAAAGGAATCCCAAGTTAGAAAACGGTTTACCTGGTGTTTTCCTACGGTACTGCAGAAAGCTTGGTATGTTTTGGGGGTTTGTTTTGGGCAGCATAAGTCAAAATGCAGCTGGGCGATTTTCACGATACTTAGTAGGTGTGTAGAGGTTTTGGAGAGGAAGGTCAAGTGCGAAATGGTTTACCTAGCTCTTACCTACGGTGCTGTAGCGGGATTTGTATGTAAGTGCGTTTGTCTGTATGCAAGATAACTCGAGAACCCTTGAATGGATCCTGATGATCTTTGGTTGGTGGGTGGGTGTCAGGAAAACGAAGGTCAAGTTCGATAATGGGCCCTCTAGTGGCTGCCTAAGGTACTGCAGCAAAACTTTTAAATTATACACTTCGTGTTCTGGACAGGCTGTGGTCATGATTTTTGAGTGGTAGATAGCCCTTGAGACAGAGAGTAAGTGCTGTGAGTTTGGACCCCCTAGCGGCTTTTTGGGAACTGCAGGCACCGATTTCCTGTCAAACTTTGGACGAGAATAACTCAAGAACGTGTTGACGGATCATCAGGATTTTTGGTATGTAGATAGAATGAGTGATGACTTACACAATGTAATACTTATTATGCAAATCAGCAGATAATTTGCATAATTAATGAGGAACGTTCATAAATCCATTACAACAGCATATAACTCAATCTGTGTATGGATTTTCATGATATTTGGTATTTGAGTAGCGTTTGCAGAAAGAAAGGTTGTGTTCGAAAATAGCTGGCATATCATTTTCCGTTAGGACGGTAGCGGGCCGAGTGTGTGCGTCCGTTTGCTTGTGCAATGCATAACTCGAGAAGACTTGAAAGGATCCTGATAATATTTTGTAGGTGGGTAGGGGTCAGAACAACGAAGGTCGAGTATGATAGTGGGCCCCCTAGCGGCTTCCTAAGGTACTGCAGCAAAACTTCAATTTTTTACATCTTGAGTTCTGAACATGCTGTGGTCGTGATTTTTGAGTGGTAGATAGCCTAAGTGACGACTTACATAATGTAATGCTAATTATTCAAATCAACAGCTAATTCGCATGAAGAAAGTACAGAAATCCACTGAATTCCATGATAGGACTTTCATACTTGTTTGCATTGTTTTTGGCTGAAAGGTACTTAAGATAATAATCTACATGGAAAGATAGATTTAGTTGTAATCAGTGGCCAATTAACAGAAATAAACTGTTTTCTATATATATATATATATATATATATATATATATATATATATTTATATATATAATATATTTATATATATATATATATATATATATATATATATATATATATATATATATATATATATATATATATATATATATATATCATTTTGACCTATATCTATAGACACAGCTGTTACACAGGTGTTTTGCTGGAGGAGCTTGTGAGCTGGACGCTGTTACACAGGGGACAAAACCTCTGGAAGGCATGAAATTCTGATTGACCAGGAATGGTACCAGGTCATCTGTGATCACAGACTTGTTTTGGGGAGCATTTCTGGCTTTGTGAGGATCACAGTTCATGCCACTATTTAGTAATACATGAATGAGACCTATAATAAACTTAAAGTCTTAAATATAGGCATGATTATTTGGCGAAGAGATGTGTTTGTCGAACTCTAGTATTTTGGGTAGCGTTTGTTTGTTTGTATGTATGTATGTATGTAGAAGACCAGAATAACTCAAGAACGCCTGGATGGATTGTATTGATATTCGGTATGCGAGTAGGTCTTGGTGAGACCTAGAAACGATTAGATTTTGGGCCCCCTAGCGACCTGCTATGGTACTGCAGCAGAACTTCCTGGTTTGATATCTCAAGTTCTGAACATGCTATGGCCATGATTTTTTAGTGGTAGATAGCTCTTGATGCCGAGAGTAGGTGGTGTATGTTTGGGCCCCCTAGTGGCCTGTTTTGGAACTGCAGAGCAGGTTTAGTGTCAGACTTTAAATGGGAATAAGGCCACGTTGATTTGATTATATGGATGACATCCGCGTTCGCACCAATTTTCGGTCATTTCCAAAAAAATAAAAAATTTCGACCACACAATAAATTGTGCAAAGCAGCTGTAAAATGAGCACAAATATTCCGTAGATTAAAATAAAAGTATCAGAAAACAGATAACTAATGCCATAGAATGCCAAAATGAATCTAAAGTCAAAGAATAAAATGTGACAAGACAGAAAGAAAAAAAATCTATTGTTGGTTGGGGGAGGTACCAGTACAGAAAATTCAGGTCCAGAGGATCATTTCCAGGTCCGGACATGAAGCTGGACCTGATTGTCTGTGGAAACTTGAGCACTGGCAATACTCAAAACAATGGTAATTGGTCAATTTTGCTACAAAGGAATCTGTTTGGTGGATTATTGGACTCCCAAATTTTAAAATCCCATCTCCATGTAATAAAGGCTAACTGTCTCTGTACCTTTGACTTTGGTGCAATTGACTATAAACTCCACCTGACTTCGGTCTTGTTGTCTTCTTGGCCCCCCGGTTAGACCCCAAATGGCTGCCGACATTATAGTGTGTCCATTTTGTGACCTGTTCCTCTTGGTTTTTTTTCAGGTCTTTTTTTTGGGGGGATTGGTCCAAGAAGAAAAATGTTTTACACCCGTATGATGTACTTGTCCATACACCTAACTGTTGGTATACAATACTATGTGTGTTTAGTCCTATGTTCAACCTTCCTGGCCACTTTGATTTCATACTGAAGGGAACTTTTTTTTGGGCCAAACTTTTTATTATTCGCTCGCTCGCATCAATTTTGGAGTTCCCGGAGGATGTCATCCATATAATCAAATCAACATGGCCTAACTAAAAAAAAGGTTAACGAATTGTTATGATTTTTTGGTATGTGGATAGCTCAAGTGATGCTTCATATAATGACATATTAATTATGCAAATATTTATCTAATTTGCATAATTAATTACGAAATTTTATGAACATGCTCAGTTCCAGTATGGGACCATTGCAACATGTGACACCTGTAACTGAGAAGGAGAAGAATATTGATTGAAATATATTATGCAAAATAGATACCTAATTTGCATAATCAATGAGAAAATGCTACAATTTTATTGTCGTAAATGACAGTAACTTCTTACTTGTAGCATTTGGAAGTTATGTACGGGTGAACATCATTGAACATTAATTATGCAAATGAGGGTCTTATTTGCATAAATTATCAGAAAAGGCGATAAAAGCCTTCTTTCTTAACATAGATTGTGTACGTCTGGTGTCTGGTAGAGGAGATGATCAACTGATACAATTTATGTAAATAAGAACCTTATTTGCATAATCAATGATAAACAATTAAAGCAGCAGTTGTAAAGAAAGGTAGGATTATTTGGCGAAGGTATGGGGTCGTGGAACTCTAGTTTTATGTACTACAGTAAGGCCCGAGTTACAACTTTTGTTACGACTTTTGAATGGTTTTGTTACAGTAAGTATTAATCTATTCTCTTTAGCTGTGGAACAAAAACTGCATAGGGAGGCTTTATCTTTTCATCTAGCAATGTTTATATTTTCTGTTTGGAAACAGAAAATGGAAACAGATAATAAAAATCAATAAAAAAGGAAGCCTAGGTAATATTTTCAGCAGTGTGTGTGTGTGTGTGTGTGTGTGTGTGTGTGTGTGCGTGTGCGTGTGCGTGTGCATGTGCGTGTGCGCGTGTGCGTGTGCGTGTGACTGTGGGTCTACCGAAAGTGCGAAAAGGAACGAAAAGGAACGAAAAGGAACGAAAAGGAACGAAAAGGAACGAAAAGGAACGAAAAGGAACGAATAGGAACGAAAAGGAACGAAAAGGAACGAAAAGGAACGAAAAGGAACGAAAAGGAACGAAAAGGAACGGAGTATGAAGCAAACTTAAATAAAATCAATGAGAATATAAGGAATCGGTACTGCGGGCGTTAGAAGCATATGAAACGTGTTTTATTTTACCGAGAATTTGACAATATCAAATTTTTACAGCGCTGTTTCAGGCTGTTGTTTTTGTGTGGCTAAATTATTCTTTGAAGATCTGCGAAATACAAAGAAACGGAACTGAGATAAGAAAGTAAGGACTAAAATTCAGTGGGTGGTAGATAAATATCGATTATTATACATTTTCAGGATGAGGCAAGATTGTAGCGTTGTTGTTGTATTTGGGTGGCTTTTATTCTCCCTAGAGGGCAGCCCCGCATGCAAATGACCCGCGAAATCCGGTCAGGAAAGATATGCTAATAAACTGCTGCTCCACGAGCATGACAGCTCCTTTCAACAGGGCCAACAACATGGTTTTCTGGAGACTGGAGACATATCTTCTCGCTCGTTCACAACGAAAGAAAAGCTGTGAAAGGATAGACATATATACATTGTACCAAAGAGATTTCATCAAGTTGTACCATGAGTATTCATCATTTTGGCGGGAAGAAAGGTGCCAACGTGAGGAATTTGTGCAAAGGATATTTGGAAATACAATTTCTGTCAACAATTTTCCGTCATATTCAATACAAATAAATTTCTGCCTCTTGCGACCGACATCAGGCCCTCGCTGATGACAAAAAAATCCCAATGCCGGGTTTAGATGTCCTGGTTGCAAAACAAATTTAAGGCGTTGTATTAATATTAATGAAAGTGTGAAAAGAAAAGGAAGGAAAAATAATTCCCAACATGCTGGGCTCGAACTTCCGATCGTCGACTTCCCTGTGTTCGAACATGCGACCTATATTTCTCTAAGGTCAAGTTCTTACAAATTGTGCAATACATATACTTGTAACTTTGCTAGCATTGCATTTTTTAAACAACTATATCCACATAGCATGGCTTTTTATGATAAAATATGCGCAGTCGTTCTCGACATAATCCATTTCTTCTTGTGAAATTTTATAATATAAATGTAATATGGATATTCTAAGGAATGTTATAACCACATTAACAAGTAGATGAGCATAGATATGCATAGATAGGTCTCATCAATATCCATTCCTCCATTGAACCATTGGGGCTATAGGAATTTCGTGGAGCAAGCCGCAAAATGCCAAAGTAAAGCCCGTTTCATATGCATTTGCCGATCACAGTTTACCGTTGCCTTACATTACCATTGATTTTATTTCAAGTTGCTTCATACTTCGTTCCTATCCGATCTTTTCGTTCCTTTTCGTTCCTTTTCGTTCCTTTTCGTTCCTTTTCGTTCCTTTTCGTTCCTTTTCGTTCCTTTTCGTTCCTTTTCGTTCCTTTTCGTCCCTTTTCGTTCCTTTTCGCACTTTCAGAACTCCGAGACCATGATATACTTTTTATCCCAGGGAAAATATATGTAAACTCGGCACAAAAAGTTTGGAATATCAACTTTGGCTGATCATATTTCCGTGCTTTCTGCATCAATTTCAATGTGTTATAGTATCAAAAGAAAGCGTGTGTGATATTCTTTCACACGGTATCAAACTCCTTATGATTATAAATTCGTGGAACGAGCACCAGGGCTACTCACGTCAGTGGGTCACGAAAAAAAAGTGCCCAAATTTCAATTTTTGTGGTCAACTCTGTATCATCCTGCTGGTATGGGTGCGGTGTCAAGGATTCAATCTATCCTTTTTTTCGCGTAATTTTTGGTATACAGAACATCCAAGTTTATCTTTAACATTTGATAAGAGAATATGTGCCTTTTTGGCTATTGAATGACCGAATCGAGGTGTGGAGGCGGCAAGGAGAATACCACGCTGACTGTCGCACGGATAGAGCGTAACAGCGCGTAGCACTTGGTGTGGTGTATGTATAGCTGCCACGGGAAAAACCAGGTTCACTATCATCCCATACAAGACAACCTTAATATTGTGAGATACAGGGCACCATTCTCTATTCAGTCGCAATGTCAAACCTCGCCAGCGGGTGCGAGAGAGAGACCAAATGCAATTCAGCAAGAGTTAGACTACTCCGCCCGACCGCACGAAGCATAGGAATGATCGCTCAGACTGTATCACTGAACCGGCGGAGTATTCTTGCAGAGTTATGAG
>NC_049991.1:3527311-3528985 GCF_000003815.2 Branchiostoma floridae | reverse complement strand
CGGATAGGACGTTAAATGGAGTTCCCGTGTTTGGGGAGAGCCACACCCCGGGCACGTAAAAGAACCCGCCACATGTGCGATGGTGCGATGTGGCGGATCAAACCATTCCGGCCAAAATGGGGTAGGGGATTTCCCGAGCAGCCTCGTAACCCCTGCTTCGCCTATTGAGTCAGTGAAGCCAAGTTTGCTTAAGCTTGATGTTTCTGACTTAGGGAGAAGAGATGCTGCTACAGTTATCACTATGGGCCGCTCTTCATCACCATGATGGTAACATCAGGCCCTACGAACATGATTTAGAAAAAAAAATATTTGCAATAAAAACACATAAGTCAAATCATACAGAGCACATAAAAATTAGAGTTACGATTACCATTTTCTGAATAACATCCATGCATCCACGTTTCTATGATATTGGAAGATTTAAGTATCTATGTTATTGATTAAAGATTATGTATTATTATTATATATTATCAATATATCAAGGGTGATATATCAAATGTCTGACAAAATATATCAAATTGCTTGAGTTACGTTTGTACATCTTTATTACTTGGACGTCCAGCCTTCGCCGATGTGTATTTTATTAATTTCTTTAATTTTCAAACAGCTGGTGCCCATTCCTGTCGAGGTGTTTTTCAACGGGGACCAGTGATCATGAACAAAGAATGCATCAAGTCAGCACCGATCTTTGATTGAAGCATTTTCAGTTTAAACAGATAACTATTACTGTAACAGCAGACTACAACATAAGTCAAAGCGATTGCAGAATTATAGAAGCAACACATGTGTACATTGCAACAACAAATCGTTTTTAGATTCAAGTATAATTCTTTGTTTTAGTTTTCTACTCCAGTAAGAGAGATCGACTCACGCACACTGTTCATACATATGTAATTATCTATTTATTATTGTCCTGTATAATTTATTATTTTCAATTCTTGTATAAGTGGCGGCGTTAATATAAGTTGAATGTAACTTGAGTCCGCCGTCACTTTGTCCTCGTCCGATTATTTGTATTTTTATACGTATTTCAATAAAGAAAAAAAAAGCAAATCTGTTTTTGTAATAGTCCATTTGGTTGGGCTGTGTAAAAGCAAGGACGTTATGTCGTCCTTGGTAGAAGTGAATGCATATTGAAGAGTGAATCACGGGTTGAATAACAACAATCATGCTGCTTGGTATTATATTGATGCTCTTTCAATCTTTTCGTCCGTCGGTCTTTGTAGTTTTATGATTGGTCTGCTTAGTGATTGTTTTGGCGTCGATCCAGAACCGTAGGTGTGCACTTTTTTGTCGTGTACTTTTTAGTACGGCATGGTTAAGTTACACTAACTGAAACCTTAAGAATCAAGACACCTGCAACAAACTAAGGTATGTGTTGTCCCAATTTGTGTCCTTATGTCCCTCACGATGGTTGACTGACTTGTTTGTATGCTTAGGCCACAGCAAGTAAATTCTATGGATGACATCCTCTGCAGACTGCAAAAATAGTGCGATAGGGCGAAAAAAACAACAAGATGGGTGAAAAAAAAAACAAGATGTCTACATTTTCAAAAATAGGCACCATAAAGTTGTGATGAATGTTGTAACAAAAAGTAAAGGGACAAAACATGGTATTAGAGCCAACAAGGCATTCATTCCTGTATTCAAGACAATGTACTGGTGTGCTAAATT
>NC_049991.1:3491378-3527084 GCF_000003815.2 Branchiostoma floridae | reverse complement strand
CTGAAATCAGGCAAAAATTAATGCGCGTGCTGATGTCATCCATAAAATTTACTTGCTGTGGCCTTCGTCTATGTCTATGATATCACGTCGCATGGAGAGGTTCTGTATTAGGGAATTTTCACATGTTTCAAAAATCAATTGAACCCAGTTTGTATATCTGTAGTCTTCTATCAATTGATTCATAAAGATTCATGAATAAATACGTTGATTTATTGATCGATTGATTGATTGATTAATTGATTGAGATACACATCATCTCCTTTTCTAATCTCCAAGCAGATGTAAAGATGCGCTTTATGCATCCGTTGTTTGAAGTCTCGCTGCTCCATTTCCACAAGTAGGCTATGTTGCTAGTCATGCAACAGTTAATTTACTGCTATATATATGGCTGAAACCATAAAAATCATGATTTAGTACACACGTCGCAATATGTACGCCGAAAATCCTTGTTTGCATATTGACATTTCATTTGAAATAAAAGTGGCCAAAACGACCGGACGCGGACTATGAAACCAGAGTTTTATCTCTACTATATATGTTTCGTTCCATGTGTATGTAATGATATTAAATTAAAATTTGTTGAGAGATTTTTTGAGAGAAATCTGAAATCCTGGAATAACACATGGCCCTAGGTGAATGGAACAAAATGATATTATGTTTAACTCGCTAAACGTTTGAAAATACTATCACTTTATAATATGATTATTATATATAATGATTTATAGAGAAGGTTCGCACTACAACTAGTTTTTAGAAGGAATGATGGTACGAAGTTATTTCTGCATTTTGATCAAGTAAATTTATAACTTAAAACTCAAATTGCCTCGCCCTCTGTTAAAAGCTAAATGACCCCAGCATTCTGGAAACTAGGCACTAGCCTATACGACACGATAGAAAGTTCTAAATTGGATAATTATTTTCAAAAATCATTTTAGAATTTGTACAAAAACGGGATGGGGGATGATATTGACTGATGACACCCTACTGACGTCCAACATGCATTATAATGAATGAATGAAGACCTTAAGTGTACAGTTTTGCCCCAACGAGATAAGTACAGGCCAAACCAAAGACAAAGCATGTATACACAAAATATCACAGGCCTAACACAGAGGTTCGGGATCTTCTCGCTTCTTGGTAATGGTGATAATGTAGGACTGTGTGACAATAGTCCGTTTGTCAAAACGCGTGAGGAATATGAATTTGTCAATGCTTCTCATGTCTAAAGTGAGGGAATCTGCATTATATATATATATATAACTAAATATTTACTCGTGTAACGATTGTTGTTCTGGTATCTAGGAGCAAAATGAAGCAACCACTGGAAAAACAGGTGGTTAGAGAGATGGAAGCAGACTACAGAAGGCATTGCCCTATTAAAATGGAAGACAAAGAGAAGCAACCTGTTGACGGAAGGAAGGAAGAGCCAACAGGAAGTATGAAGACGCAGATCTACATGACTGTGGCATCTTTGTATTGGATCCTGGATTAAAGAAACCGTGCGATGAAGATTTGGATGGTAGAAACGAGCCACCGGCTTTGCCGGCAAGAAACTATCGCCGTGTTGACCTGGAAGACAAAGAGAAAGAAAAGGTAGACGGGAGGAATGAAGAAACCAACAGGAAGTATGAAGACGTGGATCCGGCTGGTTACAGTGTCTTTGCTTCTAGTTCTGGTCCAAAGAAACAGGATGGCACAGACACGGATGGTAGAAACGAGCCACCGCCTTTACCGGCAAGAAACTTTCGACATCTTCGCATGGAAGACAAAGAGAAAGAAGACGTAGACGGGAGGAATGAAGAAACAAACAGAAAGTATGAAGACGTGGATCCGGCTGGTTCCAGTGTCTTTGCCTCTAGTTCTGGTCCAAAGAAACAGGATGTCCCACAAACGTTGCCAGCAGGAAAGCTCAAAGACGTGGATCCACGTGATGAAAGTTTCTTGAGATCTGGGTCGCGATGTGCTGCGCAACATCTCCACATGGGAGACCACGTAGTGGAATGTCCAGAGCACACCGAAGAGCCGAGCACCGATAAATCCTATACATCAGCAGAAACCGGTGGTGGTGGAGATACTGATGAACCTGGCTTTTGCTACAAAGTTAGAGGTACGTCCAGATCAAATAGAACTATATAAGAAGGGTTTGACAAACTCTGGAGTAGGTAACATCAATGAAAATTGAGGTATTAGCTTTGGTCTGTCAATGTGATTGCTTGCGAGCATGTTTGTGTTTGCTTATATTTGTAGCTAGCATAACTTAATTAAAAATCTTTGATTGAAAGTTGTAACATTTGGTATGTGTGTTTGTCTTGTGAAGACAAAAGTCAAGGTCAATTGTAAACCAATAGTCCTAACCACAAGTCTATATCATGCCCAGTGGTAAGTGCTCATTGTAGCAAGTAAAGAATATTGATATAATGGCATGTTTGTGGTTCTAAGGTAAATTTATGAATCATGCATTTCAGGCCTTGTCTTGGAACTGTGGAATAAGATAAAATCTAGCAGTGCTTGGAAGGTTATCATCGTTTGCGCAGTGCTGGTGACGGGGCTTCTGTTCATCGCTGAAGGCGTGGTGCCTGTCGGCCTCTTTCTAGGGACAAACGCAAAGGTGAGCAAGGTCATGCCTTTAGCCTCTTTCATTGAGTGCAAATTTGCGCTTTTTTTAATATCAAACATAAACATAAATCAAGAAGTTCTTAACGGTTTGCAAGAGTCTTGAAAAACGTGGTTATGAATGAATAACTTTTTATACAGTCATTCACAATGCTGGTGATACTATTTACGGATATTCCTGATTTAGACAGCAATTCTACAGTAATATCTCTCTAACAGTGCGTATCAACATAAGATAACTCTTCTGTTAGGTTGATCTTCCAGCTCAGTATCTTACTTTTGATTGTGAGAAATCCATAGATTGGTATGAACAGGTCCTTATCTACCTTTTTTTAGTCCATGTGCCTTATTCAGCGTCATTGTCCAGTGAGTTCTTGGTGATAAGGCCACAGCAAGGAAATTTTATGGATGACATCCGCACGCTCATTAATTTTTGCCTGATTTCAGGTTGTGTTGTAACCTAATCATTGAATGTAGAATTGACACTAGAGACTCTGTAGCATTGACTGTAGTTGCAGAGGTGCAACTTGATAGATAGTTGTAAAAGTGGCACAACTATGGAAGCTATGAGTGTAGTTGCCAACATGGTTAATGATACTAGTCTACCACACTAGTGTCACTTTAACTACATTGGTGCACTTCTTGAATACAGGAATGAATGCCTTGTTGGCTGTGAGGCCATATTTTGTCACTTCAAGTCTTGTTACAACGTCTTTTCTGAAAATTTGCCATCTTGTTTTTTTTTCGCCCTATCTCATTATTTTTGCAGTCTGCAGAGGATGTCATCCATAAGATTTACTTGCTGTGGCCTAAGAGAGATGACATACAAACAAGCACATAATTCAATGAAAAAAAAACTTTTGAAAGAACCTATTATTTTGATCATTTACCTCCAGACATGAAACAATTTATAAAAACTTTAATGAATAGTGTACGTGGTGTTACTGTTCTACCTTATCCCGGCAATAACACTTTCGTTCCTTTGTTCTAGATACATATTAAGTTATTCCTGAGCAAGGAAGAGGACTAGTGAAAGCTTTAAATAAATAAAAAAAAATAAATATTAATTTATCTATGGTATATGTTTTTAATTCAGACTTTCCATGTTGATATCCAAGTTCAGCATTATATGTTTCAATTATAGAACTAGCTACGTTTCTAGACAAGCAAGCCTTTAGCACTTTACTGAGCCATAAGATGCACGTCTTTGTAGGATAGCTTGGTGATTGGCAAGAAGCTAGAGAATCTTCGCAATCCATGGGAGGAGGCGTTTGACAAGGAAAACAGCTCGGACGTCTTTTTTCTGACTGGACCTGCGTCCGCATTTTCATCAAAGTCTGGTACTTCATGGACGGCAGTCTACGAGGACAACAGCTCGGTTGCCGTCGTTTTGACCACACTGCCTTTGATGCCGGGATTGGAATCAACTGAACCGTACACGCATACCACAGTTATGGACGTGACCTCACCAGTAACATCCACATTTCTACTGTCAACTACAGGTAAGGCCACTAGTAGATTTCCTGAGTTTTGCTCTTCCTTATCCAACATACCCCATATGGGCAGGACAAAACTATCAGCAGTGTTGGTAGCTAGATAATGCACCTGCTGAGCTTCTTTTTCTTCTTCTAAGCTGAATGAGAACTGTAAGAAAGGTGAGAAAGATTTTCTGAGTTCAAGGTCAATGATAGACGTCTGTTTGCCTTCTCTATAATGTTCTTTATGCTTGAGTCCTTCTTTTCTCATCAATGGTAGAGCTGGCTAAAACGCAGTGGGGCCTCGTAGCACAGTGGTAGTGTATTCGGCCCGTGACCGAGAGGTCGCCGGTTCGAATCCGCTTGCCGTGTTGCCGGTCTTGTGCCCTTGGGAAAGGCACTTTACACGACTTTCCTCACTTTACTCAAGTGAAAAATGAGTCGTCCCTCGGATAGGACGTTAAATGGAGGTCCCGTGTGTGGGGAGAGCCATACCCTATGCACGTTAAAGAACCCGCCACATGTGCGAACATCCACCCGAGCGGATCAAACCATTCCGGCCAAAATAGGGGTAGGGAATCTCCCGAGCAGCCCTCGTAACCCCTGCTTCGCCTATTGGGTCAGATAGTCCTCACTCATAGTGAGCAATTGGGCTGGTCTCAATCATGATGTTTCTGACCTAGGGCGAAGAGTTGCTGTTACAGTTCCAATCATGTAACCCGTAACCTTGATGTGGCCTTCAGGCCTTGTTACGGGGTGACCATTGAGTAAAAAATAAAAAAATAAAAAAATAAACATCTCATCTCGACTGTGACCTGCTTAGCCTCCCTTTTCGACTACACTGAAGCTTGTTAACCTTATTTGAAAGGTGGGTCAACTTAGGCGATTACGGAAGCTCGCGGCCCGACAAATCTACAATCTAACATTGACCTGATTATCAGATATATCTGAGTTAACAATCACACAATATTTCATTCATTACACAGACATTGACGAGTGCACCAGAAACCCATGCCAACATGGACGCTGTGTGAACAAAGATGGTGGATACAAATGTATCTGCTCACCTGGATGGACTGGACAGAATTGTCAGAATGGTGAGATCATTTTTTTTCGTTTCTTTTCTTTCGGAAATATCTATATCAAGCTCATTTATCTAGTTAAATGTCAAGTTTTGTCACCTCTAAAAATTTTGTCACATACTATAACGTTGTACCTAAGATCTAGACTTTCTTGCAAATGAAATTAAACGGAATACGTCGTCTGTTACACTTTGCTAAATGTCACCATAGGAAATGCGAACTCCTAAACAAAATACTTGGGTGTCATTGACTGGCGGTTGGATACAACCGTTTACAGTGTGCCCGTACGTCGTCAGAGCATTCATGGTCTACTTACGTGCAGCAGATAATGACTTTCCTTGTTTGTTTGTTTGTTTGTTTGTTTGTTTTGAACTTTAATTAGTGTCAACGTTATATTTCGTTACACTATTCTTTCAGGGTTCCGTAACAATACAGTTACATTAGAATGAAATATATGAGAAACCAACCTCCAACCACTGGCGGCTTATACCATCCTATTATCGATTACTACAGCTGTACAGTGCCCCAGTGAGTGGAGCGAATACAACAACCACTGCTACAAACTGATGACAGACAAAGCCAGTTGGTCTACAGCGAGCTCACGATGCGAACATCATGGCGCAATTCTTGCCTCTATCACGGACCAGGCCGAGAACAACTTCATTGCAAATCTACTCTCGATATGTGGGTAACAGTTTTTTTTTTTTGCGTATCAATAAATGGTGAAGATGGTGTATCTCTTGTGGTCACTCTCACTGCACTTGCGTCAAGCTTGCGTCACGGCCGGGTGTGAAAGATACTCAACGAAATTCGGAGACAGAGAACGAATTGTCTCACTCACTTTTGGCGTATTTTGTCGTCTTCTAAGTCATACTTTCGCGTATTATGCAATATCTAAATTATGCAAAATCGGAGGCAATAAAAACAGTGACGCAGTGAACGAACCCCGCAGTGACGCAAGCTTGACGCAAGTGCGGAGAGAGTGCACCTTGAGTCTACAAATTACGCAGCCATTCTTGTAAATCCTTATCATATGGCACATCCCTCTCTTCACTCAATATATGCGTCAAGAATCATAACATGGAATTGTTGAACACATACAGTCAGAAGAAACGAAAGAAAATGGTCAAGTAAACAAGAAACAAGATTCTAATGTAATGGTTGGGTCAAGGATGAAATATTCTAAAGCAGGACCACTAAAACTTTGCGTTTTTTTTAAGTTTAAAATTCGGCATCACTTTTAACTATTGTAAAACTGAGAAACATCTTTATTCTTAGAAACGCGTAATCCTTTAAAGAATGACAAAAGCCCCGTGTGCAAAGAACTAGTTAGTCCTTGTGCTTACCAACTGAAGCTCTCCCCATACCGTGTCTGGGGAGAGCCATACCCCGGGCACGTAAAAGAACCCGCCACATGTGCGATGGTGCGGTGTGAGCGGTTCAAAACCTACAGTACCTTGGCCGCACCTAGGGCAATTACTGTCATATTGAGGTCACCTGAGTGGCGTCGAATGGCAGCTCGCTCCAGACACTTGCGACAGTCGTATTGAGGTCACCTGAGTGGCGCCGAATGGCAGCTCGCTCCAGACCCTTGCGATTTAGCCCCGCCTATTGTAAGCTCCTCGCAATTCAGCCCCTGGCTGCAAAGAGTGAGTAGCCGGGCCAATAACAATAACAATAACAATAACAATAACAATAACAATAACAATAACATACATGCAGTCTTTCCCTAAACTTGGGTCCATCATTGAAAATTTCCTACATTTACTTTACTAACGTTCACTTTGGTTCGATGAATTGATACGTGCAATGCTGGAAAAGAAGCAAAGACAAAAGTGCCCTCCCCATAACTCAAGAGTCGACGGATATTGCAACTAACTTCGTAGGGTGAGACTGTTGTCCTTTTACTGCAGTTCCTGATGACAGGAGCGATACATCCATCTGGCATGGTCTGCATAAAGAAGGTAGAGAATGGAAGTGGACAAATGGATCACCTGTTGGCTACACAAACTGGGCTAAGGGTGAGCCTTATAGCATCGTGTTGTCGCTTCTGCTGGAGAAAGAGGACTGCGTCTCAGTGTATTCGAAGGTGTGTGCTTGTTCCTTTCTTGGGAAGTAAGATAGGCGAAACGTATCGTCTGTCTGTTCCTATTCCTTTCTATGAATATCCATCTAAACGATTTATTGTCCCAACTTCTCTGTAATACTTCACCATTTGTTACTGGGATAGAAGATCGGGCACGCGCGCATAAAAATCATTCAATTTCCATTTGTTATCAGTATTGTTTACATCTTGCTTCATTTTGTATTCTGCTTAGTTTGGTTATGTTTATGTTTATGTTTATATATCTATCTATATCTATCTATCTTTCTCTCTCTCTCTCTCTCTCTCTCTCTTATATATATACATTTTATAAGGATACTTTTAGACTGATACTCTCGGGCGAACATACGCCCACAATTGTAATTTGGTTTAGAATTTCAGTTTATGTACTAAACTGCGAAAACCAAAATAAAGCTCTCATCTCATCTCATCTCATCTCATATATATACTAGTGATGGCGTTAATATATTAGTGGATAACTTGAGTGGCCACCACTTAGTCTGTCATGTCTGTCAAAGTGAATTATTAGAAGGAAAGACATTGGCTACTAGGAGAGGGCTGCAGTCCTAAGGTCGGGACGTGGCCAAAAGAGCTATAGAAGTTTTCTTAGTACAAAGAAGCTTTAATTCTATGAAAAATGGATTGTCTTCGCTGTCACGACCAGTAAAACAAAACATTACCTAGGTGCAGGGCTCTAGCCAGCGTCCGTTTTTCCGTCAATTGACGAAAATTTGCTGCGTCTGACGGAAAAATTTTAAAACCAATCCGTCAGCCTTCACAGACAAAAATCCTTGGTGGAAGCTGCAGGCGGCTTGGGGACGCTGTCCACGGCCGTAAAAGCCACACAATGTTTGTTTAACTATTGTTATGATTGTCGACAATGTGTGTCGGCGCCCTTTCGCATACGATAATTTCATTAAAAACCCATTTTTCAAGGTCTCAGTTCAGTCTCTCTAACTCCTGGAATAGTGATTTCGCGGGTTTTCGCGACAATGGGAATTGGCTGACGGAAAAAGAATTCGAGCTGGCTAGAGCCCTGCCTAGGTGATAAGCTTAGCTGTTCCAAGATCACTTATCTTTCTTTTACAGGTAGGAAAACATTCGGGTTTTTAGACTCTTGTCATGAATTAGTTTGAATCGTTTCAGATGAAATCTATATCAACTTTGTATTCTGCTGTATTTCGAATAAGGGTACATATTCTTTACGTAGCGTTTAAAACAATGATTAGCATCAATTGAATGAAAACATAACCAATAGATCATAAAGCAGTCATAATTACCATGTTTCGTACAGTATACAATGTAGGAAGGGATTTTTTCCTATCATTTTCTAATTGAAAAGGAGTTACGGAAAATATATTCAGATGAATGTAAAATAATTGCTATGTCATCTCTTTCACAGACCGGCAGAAATTTTTGGATTTTTGGAAAAATGAGGTACAAGGGACAGTGGAGCCACTTCCAATGCTACTTGAAGTACCCCTACATTTGCGAGAAACCAACCTTACAGCTAGAGCTCCACCCCGTCTAAAATCTCAAATCCCCAAATCTAATAATTTCGCCGCCTCATCAACACCTACCAAATTGAATACACTCAGGCTAGTACGAAGGTATTGTAAATGCAGAAATGTTCGCGGTGGATTAATGTTCGCGGTTTTCGCCGCGGCCGCTTCACCGCGAATTCAAAACCATCGCGAACTTTTTCCATAACGGTAAGAGACTACAGTACATGGTGCTACCGCGAAATTAAAACCACCGCGAAAATTCCATTTTCCCGCTACCGCGAAATTAAATCCCCGCGAAATTAAATGCATTTACAGTATTCACACACACACACTAACACACACGCGAATGCTGCCTAAAACACTAGCATTCTTATTGAAGATTTTCCACTGTCTTACAACACCAAAATTAGCTTTCCTCGAATTTTCAGTCGCACTTCCGTCGACCCTCTTCAGGAGTGATGATTCAGTTACTCTGATCACGTTAATTAGAGACACGTGATTCTGGTAACGAATCATAAATGCCTGGCAGGCGATATCGGCCCCGTCTCTGTTAAGTGTCGGCTGGTGTGCCCTTAAGTAGATGGCCTCCTTTACCCCCCTCGCAAAAAGCATTTATGATTCGTTACTCGGATCACGTGTCTCTACGTCACGTGATAAGAGTAACCTGAATCATCACTCCTGAAGAAGGTCGACGGAAGTGCGACTGAAAATTCGAGGTAAGCTAATTTTGGTGTTGTAAGACAGTGGAAAATCTTCAATTTGTACTACGTCAACACAGATGAGCTTTCATGCTGACACTAACATTCTAGGTGAAGGTAATAGCAGGGTAATAGTAGGTAACAGTACAACGTATAAAAGTAAAAAAAAATAGAACCCTTCCAACACGAGTCACGTGAATTGGATGATTGTGCATTTGAATTCTAAATATGACGTAAGATTGTACAGCACCATGAAAAATTTCAATGGTATCACTTATGTTGTTAGACAAAGGTTAAGCTTTGTTCTATGCTTGTACTAACCAGCACAGATCAACTAGATGCAATTCAATGCATAGATTCTATAATGCACGTTTATGCCATGGGAGAATTAGAAGTGAATATTATGGGTGCACAGCATACATAGAGAGAGATTTCTGCAAATCAATAGAGAATAGCGGACAAAATTAAAGCAAACGCTTCAATTGATTGG
This sequence comes from Branchiostoma floridae, assembly GCF_000003815.2. Lineage (NCBI taxonomy): Eukaryota > Metazoa > Chordata > Leptocardii > Amphioxiformes > Branchiostomatidae > Branchiostoma > Branchiostoma floridae. The sequence continues at coordinate 3,517,117 of NC_049991.1, read as the reverse complement.
GTTGAACAATATGTTTGCAAGTTCGGTGCATGTACTTGACGTGAAGGCCGACGAAGTTACCAACGAGACAGTATGCTCGATGTGGTAGTATCAGGGCTCTAGCCAGCTCGAATTCTTTTTCCGTCAGCCAATTCCCATTTTCGCGAAAACCCGCGAAATCACTATTCCAGGAGTTAGAGAGACTGAACTGAGACCTTGAAAAACGGGTTTTTAATGAAATTATCGTATGCGAAAGGGCGCCGACACACATTGTCGACAATCATAACAATAGTTAAACAAACAGTGTGTGGCTTTTACTGCCGTGCACGGCGTCCCCAAGCCGCCTGCAGCTTCCACCAAGGATTTCTGTCCGTCAAGGTTGACGGATTGGTTTAAAACATTTTCCGTCATACGCAGCAAATTTCCGTCAATTGACGGAAAAACGGACGCTGGCTAGAGCCCTAGATAGTATTGTGGATTTTGCATTTGAATTTTTTAAAGATTACATTGCGCATGTAGATGCTGTCTCCCATTTGAAGTATAGAAGAAGGCCATAAGAACTTTTAAGACTGACAATAGAAAAACATCGCCGTGGCGAAGGTGTTTATAAAATATGTAGGTTGCAATGTGTGATAAGTCAGTGCCTGTGCTCTATCAGGAGCATTCCTTTTAGATGTATAGCAATACCTTTCGGAAGTATTGTAAGTAAATTATTCCGTTTAGAGATATTTTGAACCTTTTTGGAAGTATTACAAGTATAATTCATTTCGAAATATTACAAACAATCCTTTAGAAGTAGTACTAGTTTTCCTTTTAGAAGTATCACTAGTACTCCGTTTAGAAGTATTTTGTGTTATTTTGTATTGCTTTAGAATCATGCTAAGAGTGTAAGATTTGTGCTCAATTTCTGAACAACAGTCGAAAGCTACACTGAGGATTTATACACGACGTTACAAACAGACACCACTTATAGAGGCATTCCACTCCAGAAGGGAGTCTTGTTTTCCAATAAATAATGTGTCAATGAATACATAATCAGCCAAATTTTGTGGAATTCACCTTGGGATGAATTGCGTGATGTGTGTTTTATAAAACAATAATGACACCCACTAAACCCATGCAGACCCTACCCATGCGTTCCCTATACGCATAGACACTTTGTTTATTGTACATATTTTCGGGATAAATTAGGTACGCTAAGCACACCGAGAAGGCAAATTGCTCATAAGATAGCAAAGAATACAAGAACAAGACGAGATTTCTTAGCGAACCTGAAATTAGTTTGGTAACCTTACCTAAAAGTTTTGCATTGTATTCAGCCATAGGATTAATTCAATTAGAGGGTACTTGGGGAGTTTAGTAGAAGACTGAAATGCTTTTGAGGCGTGTGGAGCAACTGGGTACTTTATCGTATAATGTGAAGTAGTATGCAGTTATCACTTCCTAAAATGAATATCTATCGGAAAATAACACTCCCGTGTGGAGTGGAATGCCCCTTTAAGTTGGGGCTAGCCTTCGAGGCAATCGACTATTTGTGAGACTCATTAGTATAGTAGAGAACAACACAATACAGCTCTTTCATATGGAATCAAATCTTCAGTCAAACCGAGCATTTAAATGAGCGGACAACATAACTTTCATCTTTATGATTGTAACATAAATTTCATTTCTGTTATCATTTGAATGACCGAAAATAAGTCACGAGTATGTTTATTAAATTTCGTGGCTCTTGTTTTTACGACATCTTAGCCTTGTTGAAATGTAACCATGTTGTTTCTCTAGGTTGTCTTTATTTGACTTCTTGAATAAAGAGTTCAAAAGTAGTGTAACTTTGGTCAACTGAGTCTGATTTTTACCTCTGTGAATGGGGTTTCTCAGGGTATTGTTTATGGTGTGTCTGTCCGTCTGTCTGTCTGTCTGTCTGTCTGTTTGTCTGTGTAACCCGGAGTAACCTTCGTGTCATATATTTAAGCCTGAGGCTATTGACTGTTGCACGTCCTGTCAACAGTGCAAAGTTTTCTACTGTCGACAGGACGATCCTGTCAACAGTGCAAAGTTTTCTCCTGTTGACAGGACGATCCTGTCAACAGTGCAAAGTTTTCTACTGTTGACAGGACGATCCTGTCAATAGCCACAACCTACATTTAAGTGACCTTCGGTATTCTTACTGGTGCAACAGCTCTAATTGAGTGCTGAAGCCCAGCATGGAGCGGCGTACTCGAGTGGCGGTCTTATATAACCACAGTACTAGTATATGGTGTTAAGGTCTGCGATAGTATGGAATTCAAGTCATATAAAAGTAACGCACATTTTGTAATCTTGACGACATGACGTGTGAAAATTAAGAATAAACAGTGACAACACTTAAACAGTAGCTTTCCAGATCCCCGACTTTCGGGCTGAGGCCCATTAATTTAAAGCCTTGTGGAAAAGTAACTTTCGGCAGTCAAATGTGAAATGGCTTTCTACGTTCTGTCCAGAGGTTCTAGTATGGAAATCAAGTGATAAAAGTAACGCACACTTTGTTATCTTGACGCCATGACGTGTAAAAGTTAAGAATATACAGTGACAACACTGAAAAGGTAGATTTCCAGACCCTTACCTATATCATGCACCTTCAAAAGGCAAACATATTCCAAGAAAAACAGTCCTACAGGCACGTTTGCCAAGGGTACCTAATAAAGCTGAAAGTGGGTCATCTGCGCCTGTAGGAATTACTGAAATTTGCCCTGAGGTGCCCTTATGGCTGGACTGATCGGGAGCGCTCCTTACCCAGATGGGTGACTATGCTAAACACGTACCCCTTTTCTATTGCACTACAACATGAAGTCGCCAAGTGGCGTTATTGTCACGTTGGCTGGGAGAGCGGATTTCTCTCCAAGCCCGCGCCATGATCGCTCCGAGACATCGCATTGAAAGCCGTTTGAATCGTAAACAAGGATACAGCTGACGTGTTTGAGCAGCATCTGACGTAATTGAATCAATTTTTTTCTTTTCATATTCATATTTCAAAAGAATACGAAATACGATACTCTAATAGGTATTTTTCATGGGGGATTCCCCATCGCAATTACTTCCGCATTCTGAAGTGATCGAAACTTGCTGCCTCTCCTTGTTCGTGTACGTACAGACTTCAGCAGAACTGAGACGTTTCTTCGTCTTGCAGATAGATGTTACACCTATAAGGCTGTAAGCAAGGATAGGAAATCTTCGGAAGGTGTACAGAGTGAGACGGAACCCACAGGTTTGTCGTTTTTACTTCGGGTTCGGTGGGGGAGGGTATGTTCAAGAGACCTCGGTAAATTAAATTAGCTTAATAACATAACATGTAGGTAACATACCTCCATAAAATGAAGGTATGGTTTTACCAGGACGGCTAGTGTGTGCGATGTGTATTTCAGTCGTTTAACCCCAGAACGTTTAGTGCTATTTGAATCACATCTGGTACAGGGTCGTACAGTAGTGTATTTGGCCACGGGGTTTCTGATGCTGGCCTGACGGTCAGGTTTGATTTTGAACCTCCTGGTGGTTGACCTTGTTACTGCAGCTGGACTTTCTGTTTTGGTATATTTTGCACTAGGCTAAAAGCAAGTTGATCCAGCTGCTTAGCTCGGATACTAACGCTATATACTAATCCGTTAGCCTCTTTTAGAACGTAGGATTGTGTAATGATGTACTATGGTATCAGCTGCCAGTTTCTCGGAAGTATGCCCGTCTGTGTGAACAATGGAGTTACGTCATGGTTACATTAGCCCTACCTGTTTACTGTGTAATGCTGCGGCATCAAATGGAACAAGGGGCCCACCGGGTAGTTTACAGGCCGTTTTTTTTTTTTTTTAGTTTGAAGAGTGAGACCCCCCTACCTACGGGGCTACTTTGGGGCGCGGCTGGGTTAGTGCCCCCTGCCTCTGGTACTAGCAGCGGTGAGTTTGCAAGTTGCGGCTGTGTCGCTCACCCGATATGCACGCTACCGGAAGCTTAGAATCGACGGGACGTTCAGCCGTGCGTGGTCCACTGTACGCAGTGTTTGTCTAAAAGTAGTATGACGTCTGTCTTCTTTGTTATGGCCAGCTCAAGAATAGATCTTCAGTGAGCTAAACTTGTTCGAGATCACTTTCATTTTCACTTTCCCGTTTACCGAGTAAACGAAAGTCGATCCGACTCCTTCGTTTCTTACGCAGATGTATAAGGATTAAATGCTCCTGAACGCCTCGTGAAGTTTTGACGAAGTACGTTTGTTTTCATGCGTAAAATACCAACTAAATGAAGAAAAAATGTATGTTCATTATGTTCTCTTACTACTCAGAGCTTTTGATAATTACCGATCATTTCCGAGCTTAAAACGTGTCCAGACTGTTATATTTGAACAATCATTCTCGTGTTCAAAGGCCATCTGTTATTTGCTGTGGTTCACTCACAATAGCATTGACATCCACCTGAATAGGACAACACCAAACGTTCCTGAAAACGTCAGTTATGGGAACCAACATGGCGGACCCCAGACAGGACATGTACGACGCCCTCACACAACTCCGACAGCACATCGTCAGCGAGAGACTGGTTCTGTTCGTCGGCGAGCAACTGTCAGTACTCCCGCCGCCCGCTAGGGTGGACCACTGGTGGGAGATACAGGTGAGCTGGTTATGTTTTAGTACAAACATCTGTTAAGTGTATAACACACCCCAATGCAACATTTTCGGATTAAATCAAACAAAGGTATCACTATACAATGAATGTACACATAACACTGTTCGCATAAAAGAACTCGAAATTTGGTCTTCGCGTCACGAAGCTACTGTTCCTGTTGGCCCGGGTCCAAGTTTGTCTCCAACTGTCAATACTCCCACCATTCCCTAGGGTTGAGCCCTGGTGGGAGATACAGGTGAGCTGCTTAATGTTTTAGTGCCAGCATCTGTCAAAATGGAGGCATTGTTTCCGATCTTTTTCTATAAGTTTGTTCCTGTTGGCCCGGGTCCAAGTTTGTCCCCAACTGATAATATTCCCACCATCCGCTAGGGTGGACCACTGGTGGGGATACAGGTGAGGGGATTTACCAACATTTGTTTGTTACTTCCTTGAAAACGGAGGTATTGTTTTCGTTTTGTTAAAGATTGTTCCTGTTGGCCCGGGTCCAAATTTGTTCCCAACTGTCAATACTCCGACCGTCCGCTAGGGTGGACCACTGGTGGGAGATATGTTTTAGTACCAACATCTGTTTGTACCTCCGTGAAAATGGAGGTATAGTTTCCGGTCCGTTTTTTATATATGTCACACCTAACTCATTTGGAAACATATTTTCTACAGGATGGCATCAGTGGTATCGCCCAGCTTGAATCCGAATTTATGGCAAACCTTCCCCAGCGACCTGCCAAGGTACACAACGTCCTGCGCACCCTGGGGACGTTCCCTCTCATCCTCACAACCAATCAGGACGAACTTCTGGAGAGGCTGCTCTGGGGACGAGGGAGTCTGGGGTCTACCTTGAGGGAGAAAATTCGACTTGACCAGGTGATGTATGCAAATATCTCAAGGCCACTTTCTCATTGGTCGAAACGCTAATTGCCCATTTCTTATTGGCTCAACTACTAATGTGATTGTTTCTTGTTCCAGGTAGGACAGGTGATGAGGGACTGGCCGGACCTCCACCGGCATCTGATCGTCAAGCTGTACGGCGACACTAGCTACACAGCCCGCTGCACCGTACGTCTTCGTCCTGTGCTTACGTGACAGTAAACATACGTTATCTAGGGCTGTCAAGTATTCTTCTAGGTTAGGGTTAGAGATAGGGTTAAGAATAGGGTTAGGGGTTATAGTTGGCGTTAGAATTGTAGAGCTAGGGTTACAGTTAGGTTTAGGGTCATAGGGTGGGAATATAAATAGCTATAGAGTAAGGGGTTTGACTAGACGTATAGGGTTAGGGTTAGAGTTAAGGCTAGTTTTATAGTAATAGCTTATAGGGTTAGGGTTAGAGAGATAAGGTGAGGGTCAGAGTTATGGGGTAAAGTTAGGGTTAAAGTTAAGGTTAAGGTTAAAGTTATAGGTTTAGGGTTAGAGTTATACGGTTAGGGTAGAGTTAGGGTTAGGATTATTGTTAGAGTTAGGGTTAGAGTTATAGGGTTAGTATATAGAGTTATAGGGCTCGCATTATAGTTAGGGTAAGGATTAGGATATATATATATATATATGGGTCCTTCCATAGCCTCCATAGGAACTCATCAATATACGGTCCCCGGAAATGGCTCGGCAAGTTGGAAAATATGATTGTACAAAGTTGCTACAGTAATTACCTCCATGAAATGTCATGGAGGTTATATTTTACCCCGCGTTTGTCTGTGTGTGTGTGTGTGTGTGTGTGTGTCTGTGTGTAAACAAAATAACTCATGAACGGTTGGGTGGATTGGTTTCATACTTAGTGTGTTGGTAGTGTGTGCTGAAAGCTGGAAATGATTAGATTTTGGACCCCCTAGCGACTCCCCTTGGTACTGCAGCACAACTTCCTGTTTTGCTATCTTGGTGTTCTGAACATGCTATGGTGACGATTTTTAAACATTAAATAGCTCCTGTGCTCAGGAAGAAATGACATAAGTTTGGGCCCCCTAGCGTCTAGTTTTGGGATAGCAGGGGCATTTTTGTCAAAAACTTCTGAAGACGATAACTCAAGAAGGGAACAACGGATTTTCATGATTTTTGGTATGTTTGTACAATGATTTCTGAAACGTGTTTTCTGAATGCTACACACTTTCAACATTCCAACATTATTACAATAGGCAGAATCTCAGAAGTTCCTTGAAGGCGTCTTGTGCGGTGAACCTGATCATGACCCCGACGCAGCTGTGGAGTTTCTTGACAAAGTGTTCAAGGAACGGTCGGTCCTGTTCCTGGGTTGCGACTTACAGCATGAAGTCTACGAGCGACTCCTAGCGAGATTCGTTACAAATGCACCGGTATGAATAGTCATTTGTCTCAACATAACATTACACTGAATATATGAGTCATCTTAGGGCGCGCTACATTTGAAACAACGTTGACGCATATGTATAATGCAAAGGTATTATGCTAGTAGGAAAAGATTTTGTTTGACGTTTGGACTACATATTTTAAGGAGAAGCCAAGACCAGTTGGTGACAGTTTGAACAGCAGTACTGTCAGTACTGCATTAGTACTGCACAGTATGATTTCAGTACTGCAAGTTTGCTAATAAGAGCTGTCATAGGGGAAACAATCAAAAGTATTGAATTTTACAATATGACGACCGAAAGATGTTTGCAACTGATACCTTTCTGTTTTTTAGACGGATCTAGAATTACCCGGTAGTACGTGATACTATTCAAACAAACTTGAAGTAGCAGTGTATCTGTATCTGTATCTATATAGCCGGTATAACCGCCGTTCGGCGTAACACACCAGCTTTGCAGGCACGCGGCGCGGCAGCAGCTGGTTATATTACACCGAACAACTCGTTACCCCTAACTTTTGCACATCTATCTGCAAGCGTTCTTGAAAACTACCGAGAGAAGATGTCCCTACTGTACTTGGTGATAACAAGTACCACTCTACGATAGTTCTGGGAAAGTACGAATTTTTGAACACATCAATCCTAGGTTGGTAACTCTGGTATTTGAAGGTATGACTAGTGTGTAGCACAAACACTAGTTGTAAAATGTTCTATAAGACCTTTCACAGAGATCAGAAATCCCCGAAAAAGAAAACAGTCCTTGTCTCAACCATTGTTTCGACTTGCATAACAATGTCCAGACGTGTATCGTTTTCTTTTTTGAGGCTTTTACCTTTGACATATTTCCTAGAATGCGTTCTGATCTCTGTGAGAGGGCTTATTGACAAAGAACATACCCCCCTCACCAGGTTGACCACTACACGTTCGAGTCGTCTGGAAGCCGCAGTTTTTCCCGCCACGGCAGCCTGGTGACTCTCCAGGCCAACCTGGAACTCTGGGAGTTTGTACAGTACCTCAGCACTGGGAGAATGGAGGAGAATATACAACCGGGACAGGTGGGGGAAAGCAAGACTTTACATAAACTTACTTAATCCTCTATATCCCATGTGGGATATCAGGTCGTGAGTTTTCTACATTACTGGGTGTGTTCTGTGCTAATACCCCTGTTACATTATCCACGATTTTCATTCGGGCGTATCGATGGAAGGTCGGCCATATTTAAGATCGACAGAGGGTTGCGCGTAATTTTCACCTGAAAACCGTAAGCCATACTTTGTACTTTGTACAATTGTTGTGCAATAAAGTTATTATTATAAGCGAGGCTCGGGCGATTGTCACAGAATCGTCGTCCGATCGATTTTCGCCTAATGTGAGGGGGGTATAAGGACGGAACTGCATCCCAGGTGACCCCGATGGCCGCTAGCGCTACAAGTAGATCTCTATAGCCACAGTACTAGTGCGTCTTTATGTAGTTTTGTGACTTCCTCCTTTCCATAGGGCAACTTTGGGGATATGGTCATCGGACATATACATGCGTAGAACATGCATATAACCTATCCATTTTAATCCATGGAAATTCAGTATAGACAGTTGACTTGCGACTTTCCGTACAGTTTTAAATCGTTACTAATTTTGCTTGGCCAGAAGATATGCCTCATATTCTAGGCAGACAGCTATTGCGAAATACAGCTATTGTGAAATACATACTTTATTAGTTTTTTTTTTCCTATTTGATATTTGATATACACAAATAATGCCCACGACTAGACTTTTAACGTCTTGTGTAGTTGAAAGTTGAAATCTGCCCAGTCGGCCTAAATGCCCCTAATTTATACATCCACATAGAAGTCCTGATTTTGTCACACAGGTATATAAGTCTATCTTGTCACACAGGTGTATGAGAAGTCCTACCAGGTCACACAGGTGTATAAGAAGTTCTACTATCTTGTCACACAGGTGTACGAGAAGTCCTATCTCGGCACCCAGCGAGAAGAGTACCTTCTTCAACAGCTCGCGTTAGAGAAGCAGGCCTCGGAGATCGTCTTCCACACGTCCAGTATCACCAACGCCTTGGCGACGGACGAAGCTTTAGAGTTCATCTCTAAACCGGCTCTGCAGGACATCTACAGCAGCGACCCCTTCGGTAAAAGGAACAGGCCTAGGCCTAACGCTAGTTCACCTTTATCCGCGGGGTAACCTATATCCATTATGTAATTAGAATTTGAAATCACCGCCCGTCGACTTGATATGCCTAGATACCTGTATTTGTTAACGACGGATATAGGTACGACCGCGTATAAACGTTAACTAGCGTTACATTTCTCTAAATTTAAGGCATCGTTTTAATCATATCATAAAGATACTTTATTTTGTATGAACGCAACAATATCAGGAATATAACGTAAAATAAGAATCAGTTTTTCAGAATTACTTTTTCTTTTAACATGTTGCGAGTTCTACAAGTAATACTCAGATGTCGGATTGAATTGAATGTTTTTAATGTTATGATTTTCATTTCAAATCTATCAGGAGTGTTCACAGAGGAGCACGTGACTAGGTCCCTGAACGCAATGAAAGCCAGACGCGATAACCTCATCAAGGTACGTAAAGTATCCTTTTTACGTAAAACAAAATATTCGGAAACATAGTTGATTCCATTAATAATGTTGCATCCTTTATCTGTGATCATCTGACTTAGTTAAATCTTAAACACTATATTTCTGTATGGAATGCACTTGGGAAAAGGATAACAGTACGTTGTTGGAAACAAAAATGTTCAAAATGTTATGCTATGGTCCTACCACAAGTTTGTCCCCGTAGAATGCCGGGTAGGTCAAGGCGTCTATTCGTCCCCAGGTCCCAGGTTGATTTCAACTCCGACTTAAAAAAATTAAAGGGGCCCGGCCGTTCCCCAAAATAGCTCGGTAGCCGCATGGTAACCCACTTATTCCAGAATGAAAGTGTAGTATTACTTGCAGAAAACAACTTAAAAGATAGTGTGTTTTTTAAGTCTCTTTTGGTAACAGTACATTTACAAAATTTAACATTGGAAAAGAAACTTTATTGACCTCTGTTTTTTTATTACAGAAAATCCATGAAGGGACCAAAGTCGTTACGCTGTTCTTCTACCACGGACTGAAGGCAGAACTCGACCCCGACAGAGTTACTGACCCCAAGAAACGACAGATGGCCATCAAGAAGTACGTAGAGGTCATCAAGTTGTGTCAGACCTTCGTGTCCAGTAAGAGCTCTCTTGAGATCCGGATCGTGGACTGGAGAGATCCGGAAGAACGCAAGGAGATTGACAAAGAGAAGTTTGGGTTGGCCAGACTTAAAGGTACGACAGACATGATCAATGTTTGAAATATTTTTTTTAATGGATCTTTGACTAACTCCTGACGTCACTCCTAGATCACGTGACAAAGATGAGTGGGTCAGTAACCCTGAAGAAGGCTGAAAATACGATAAAAGATTGATGAGGGAAATTGTCACGTGGGGCATAATCAAAGTTTAACCTGTCAAAGACCACTGGCCTTTGACTCATTCCTGACGTCACTCCCAAGGTCACGTGACAGAGATGAGTGGGTCAGTATTCCTGAAGAAGGCTGATGATGTACTTAAAAATTGTGGAATTTTTGTTATTGAAAAAACAGTTTAAACTTTGTTCATGCAACCTCCCTCTAAAAACGTTTCGTTTCAAATGCTGTTAAGAAATCTAGAAAGACTTAGTACAGATTTCCAACTACATTTTTATATCCATGAATAGTCGGTACGTCACTGAGTAAAGGGAATCTTTTTTCCACTGACGTTTCTGTCACCTTCCTCAGGGCAATTCTGATTGGTTCACATGTTTGTACTGCAGCGATAGGTGTCGCTACTTACAATTTTCTTTTTTATATATATCTAGGGGGCGAAGACGAAGCAATTTTCCACGGCCACCCGGCTACAGCTGGCAAGAAGGCCTTTGCCGTGCAGCTGATCGCCATCAACGGAGAGGAGACCGCCAGGAAGAGGAAGATTTACGAGAAATCTCGCGAGAGGTCGTGGAGTCCCGAGGATTCCGTGAGACGGCTGTTGCAGGAGGTGCTGGGCGCTAACAGGGAACTTGTGGAGAAACATGGTTTAGACATGTCTGCTATCAAGGTATGGGTAAAAGTGGTAAAGTAGTTACATTGACATTAGGTTATTATCTTGTTATATTGTCTAGGGTCATTGTATTTGAAGGATAAGCCCATCCCTCTCCTTTCACCGCCTTTTATCTCCCCAACGGAAGTCATATCAATTTTTACACCTGGGTGGACTGATGAAAGTCATGTAAGGGACCTTTCCCATAGGCGTACGATCTGTGGCATGTCATCAAGGGACCAAAAACCCTAGCGATCGACGCCATACAGTTTACTGTGATTGCTCTTGAAAACATCATTACAGAGATTGTCATACCTTTCGGTTTTTAACATAGGTGTAAAATTGGTTTTCATATCTTTTACCATTTGAAGCAAAGTCAGGGTACAGCTTTGCATCATAGTATTGTTTTGCGCTAGTAATGTTGAATGATTTCGTGCTTGTCTTTTTCTTTCTTCAGAAGGAGGACCTGGAGATGCTACAGAACATGAGTGAGATTCACCTGCTGACAAACAAGAAGCTGGACCAAGGAAGTAACTTCATCAAGGTGTGTCTTAGTAAATTTCACCACATTCACTTTATATCCATTCGATATTTTATGTGTTTTCTTGCACTGATACATAGGCTTAATATATTGACTATGATATCACAATACAGATTTTAGATTCCCGTGATAGATTTCATCCGTTTGGTATGGCTGGATACCAAAATTCGTTATTCACAACCACATACTTTTCAAGAGATGTATTGACGACCGTTTGTCCCCTTCTTCAAGGCAAAATGACTGGGTCATTTCATACTGCAGTGAAATGTTATCAGGTTGCTATTAAACAACGCAATCGAAAACGTAAAATAATGTCACAAATATAAATGTAGGTGGAAAAAATTCCGATTGGGGCTGTATTGTTTGCAGTTACACCTGCATGTAACTAGTTAATTGCAAGGCAAAGTGAACCAGTAAATTATTCAACACATCGGATCTTGAGAACTCGTGGTTCAATAAGGACCGTTGTTATCAAGATTTGAAGTATTCTGGGGCCATTTATGAAGATTTTCCTTCTTTCCTGAAAATGTTTCTAAAATTATTTGTTTGGAAATCATAACCTACCTCCATTTCTCAGATTGGCAGTGGTAGTTTCAGCACAGTACACAAGGCGTCCCGACAGGGTCGTATTGTGGCGGTCAAGATTCTCAATGACGTCCAAACCACGAAGGACCTCAAGGCTTTTCAAGATGAATTCAAACTTTTAAGGTACTAATAGGCAATGTCATAAACATTAGATTATCGTTGTAAGAATATCCCATACAAGTATTACATTTCATAGATCGTACAAGTTACACAAACTCTTATTAATACATAACTTCATCACATCTTGATCCTGCTACCAGCATATGTCTGTTTTTTGGTTTTGTTTCGTTTTGTTCTGTATAACCGGTAAAGAGACATGATGGTCTTTTATACGGAAAGTCCGAGTAATAGATAATAGATAGTACAAACTGAATAAGATGACTTTCTAGCTTGATCCTCTCACACAGGTTCATATCCCCACCTTTTACCAGAACTGTGGTGGGATCTTTAAGTTAACGTGCTCAATGTGAGGTGAGACACGGTACTTTAAGGTTGGGTCATACATGCGTATATATTCAAGTCCGATTGAGGTGCGTATGAAGCTCTTACTTTCTCTCTACCAGGCTCTACTGACAGGTCGCGGGAAAAATAGTACAAATTTGACAAATAAAGATACATAACATGCCAGATGAGTTAGCTGACCAAGAAGTATGGTTAGCGACCTAGCTAACTCGTCCGACATGTTACCAATTTCTATTAATTTTACAACGACCTGTGGAGCCTGGTGGAGGCAAATACTCCCATGCGCGCCTCATACGGACTTAGATATATACGCAGGTGTGACCCCACCTTTACGTTCCATTCCCGGACATCCTTAAGACCCTAACCAAAACTACTCAGTGTCGAGTTGCCACCATTGTCCTCCACAGAGACATGAAGCACCCCAACATCGTCCAAGTGGAAGACTGCATCGTTCAGGACAACAGACTGGGTATCATCATGGAGTTCATGGCAGGAGGGAACCTCCGGGACCATCTCCGGAAGTCCGGAGCTCAGGAGAAGGACTTCGTACTGGGGTTCGCCAAACAGATAGGTCTCGCACTGGAGTACCTGCACCTGAAGGACGTCATGCACAGGGACGTCAAACCGGAAAACGTTTTCGTAAGTCACTCACTCACTCACTCACTCACTCACTCACTCACTCACTCACTCACTCACTCACTCACTCACTCACTCACTCACTCACTCACTCACTCACTCACTCACTCACTTACTATCCGGATTATCGTCTGTTGTTCCCCATCTCATAGGGATTAGACGTGCCTGCACGTAGATGAGAGGGCTTGATGGCAGCTCACCAGCGTCCTCTAGATCTCATCTGGGTTGACACTGTGAAGGTTGAGGAAGTGTATGTCTTCATCAAAATGTCTATTATGGCACATGTAAATGATAAGGCCTCATCAGTTTATAGTTTATGTGATAACGCCTCCTTCCCTGTCCTCGCTAAAGATGCTAACATTCAAAATTTAACGTGCTTATCAGATTTCAGAGGACCACAGTACCTTCAAGTTGGGTGACTTCGGTCTGGCCAGAGTGACCGAGGGCACGCGGCAAACCAAGACACTCATCGGATCCTACCGCTACATGGCACCGGAAGTGATGTCATCGCGCGGCCACTACTCCAAAAAGGCAGACGTTTACAGTTACGGTACGCCAAAATGGTTTTACTCTTTGGTAATTTGTAACCCCGTTTGTGTTGGTATACGCTTGAAAGTTGTCTCAAGTAGATTAGGTGCCTAATAGTATCTAAAAGGGTAAATATTGTCCGTAGCCTTTTTAAGGCTGTAGGGGTAGTGGGTTGTTATCCACTGTGTCTATTGGAAGGGAACGCCCATCCCTCTCCTTCCACCGCTTTTTACCTCCCCAACCGAAGTGTTTTGCTTCATTTTGCAGCGTTGTGCTTGATCGAGCTCATTAAAGGAGAGATGGTGTTTCCTGAGATCGCTATACATAAGGATGCGATGGACGAGAAACTACGCGGTGGGCAGCCTGACACTCCGGTAAGTGGCCAAAGGGTTTGTAAGCTTGGTGGAATGAATGTAAATGTTGATAGTACTGATGATACCTATTTCATTGGCATGTTTCTATTGAACTTGAAGATCGGGAGAAAAGGTGTACCTTTTTCTAATGTATACTCAAGGTTAGAAGTTAGTGTACGATCAATCACGAAAATAGCTGTACACTCAACAAAGTTTTAAAGATATCAAATATATACAGTTTTGTAAGTATGGAAAGGAAGAGGATTCTCACAGTGGTAAAGTATAATGATGTACTTTCATCGTGTTCCTCTAGATGGAAGTAAAAATACCCATCAAGTCCGCAGTTCTACATATGTGCAAAATATCTCTACTAAGATCTACTAAGTATTAAGTCATACATGAGAGTCCGATCTATTTTGTACTTTATATAGAAAAACTGCGATGAGTATGGGCCAAGGATGAAACCAACCATAGAACGATGTCTGAAACCAGAAGCACAACGACCGTCCATGACCAAGGTAAGATACAAAATTGCGTTGCCAATAGCAATCATATTTTTAATCTCGTCGTCTTGTTATTGTGCTCAGCCGTTGTGTCAGTATAACTCGGGTACGATTCGCAGGCTACATTTAACCTATAACAACGCTCTCATGATTTTATTAGGCTGTAGAACAAGTGATAATACTAGCCAAATGTTTGTGTTACATGGGATAGATACTTTTGAGGAAAGGAAGAGAAAACTAACGCATGATTTTTACAACGTATCCCTACATCTGAAAACAACATCATCCCACGGTTATTCCACTCAGATGCCTTCATCCACAGCATATTCTGGACACAATACATTAAATATGATATACAAAAGCCCCGGCTGATCCCACTCAACTTTTTATTGTAAATAAGACTGTATTCGTGTTGTTGTATTGAGTGTGTCTTTTGATTTTCTTGTTCACGTGATGTGGGCCAAGTGCCTGCAATAAAAAGTTGAAATGTTATCAATAATCAACGAAGTATGTTCAACATTAGGTAGAATTGTTTTCTAACCAGGTGTTGCAGATGCTGTTTGGAACTGCACCTGTGACAACAGACACGGGACACCTGGAGCTTCTTTGTCTGGGTACCGGAGACGCTGTAACTGGTAAGTCTGCATGGAAACTTTTCACAAACGTCCTACGTGGTATATCTTCGAATTTCGGTTGACGAGTCACTTTTCTGTATGGAAATCATAACTAAACATCATAAAATAGTCTTCGTAATTTGATCTCATATATTATTATCTTTATTCTAGCTGCATTTGAGGGAAATCCCAGCTCTTCAGCGATGGTCATGTTCAATGGCTCCCCGGTTATGCTGATAAATGTCGGTCTGGGAGTTCTCCGTTCCTGTCAGGAACTTTCAGGTTTGTTTGGTTGCTTGCTTGTTTATTTGTTTGTATTGAACGCAACACACCAGGTTTGTACTGAAGAGTACCAGCTTCATATCTAGACAGGTGTAATTGATCCACGCACACCGAAAAGGACTCCTGCTTTTTCGATAAATGTGATAGGTTCTTTAACGTGCTTGAGGTGTGGCTCTCTCATAACGTCCTATTCGAGGGACCGCCCTAACCGAAGTTGGGATAGATGTGACTGAGTGTGTACGGTTGGCGTGAGGTTGTCCATTACCATTTGCCTACGAAGTTAGGTACTCATCTTTACCTGAGTGAAGTAAGGAAAGTCGTGTAAAGTGCATTTCTCAAGGTACAGCGTCAGGAGATCCAAACCCCTTCCGAAAAAGTAGATGATGCTAAGGCTCACATATTGCATGAATGAATACCACATTACAGGACAGCTGCCGAACCTGGTTTTCATATCCTCACGCCATTCCGACCACGCCGGTGAGCTATCAACACTGGTGACTCAAAAGCTCATTCGACAAGACGAGCCACAAGGGGACAGTGCCCATCTGACGATTCTCTGTCCAGAGAACGCCCTAACCTCCCTACAGCAGCGATGCCAGGATGACTGTTGTGACAAAATGGTATGAATCACTTATTGTGTACCTTTATGATCATCATTATCATCCCTAAGCTTTTCTGACTCGGGGCAACGTCCTGGCAAATCTAGGGCACTGAAACGTAAAATTGAAATATTTGAAGAAAGTGCGCACCCCTACTTCGCTGATATTGAACACATTTTGGATGAATTCATCGATGAATGTCTTTATCTATTTCAGGGAGAACGGATCACGTGGATTTGCTGCGAACCAGACAAAATATACAAGGTTAACACCTTCGCAGGAAGTCTTGGGGTTCAAATGGTTTCTAGTTCATCCAAAACGGCAGGTTGGTACCTTATCATATACATTGAAGCGGAAAGAGTATAATGTCGTATTTTCATGTTATAGTGTATGGTATGATATCATTAGTACAATGGATAGTTTGCAACAATCATAATACGGGCATGTAATATTTTACTTTATGTAGAGATCAACTTTAATGTTGTATTCTATTAACGTGATAGTACATTGTGAGTTTAGTAAATTACATTATGGAAAAATCATACTGTACTCCAATTGAATAAAATGGAATCAACCAATCAGTTATCTTCAGCTGTCTGATCCTGTCTCTCTGGACACATGACGTCAGCAATAGGTCAAAGGTTGTTGAAAGTCGATATCAACCCCCGTCTGTGTTTGAGAGAAGGCTGGTGCGCCCTGGTGTAGACCTCTTTACTCTTCTCTCAAAGCAATCGTGTTCGGTTTCATTCAATACTATTTTATTTTCCTAAGGATTTGTACTCTACAACAATGAACGTCCACTGCTGCGCTATCTGGTGTACAGGGGAACTGGACAAGTCAGTGTTTCGGACACTGGTCATGAGATGGTGACTGTCGTGGAAGCAGACAATACATTGACTGGCATTGAGAAGGTGAGACGAGCAAACAACGTTATCTACCTGTTTACAATGCTTGCTCCAATATGCATTTCAATCAAAATAAGTCTGACTGTATAATGTTTTCAACGTGACTTTCTCATTCAAGACCGTTGTCGATAGTCTTGATCTTTTTCTTTTTAATCCGCGCACACGTGTATGGAGAAGAGTAGGTGCGACCAAGTGTGCTTCGTTGCTGTAGATATCTCATCAATGAATGGCCAATGTTTCATCTCTCATAGATTGGCGATAACTTGTATATGGTCGGCACCGCAAAGACAAAGGGAAAAGAACAAGCGCCAAAACTCCGCTTCCTCGAGCGTGGTGAAACAGTACTGCTAACGGCTTCCCCAGCAAACCGTGTCAGCGCCGCCGTTATTGGTGGAGAGCTCGCACCAATGGCTGAGAGCGACTCAAGCGACATTGCGCAATACGCAAAGGTCGTTAGTGTTGTTGAAGATGACACGACGGAAGCAGATAGGCCAGAGGAAAGTGAGTCTTCCCGGTATCTACACACCACGACTGATTTGCAAGGCACAGAAGACAAACTCGACGACACGTACCCGAGTGTTCGAGACGCCGTGTCGTCTTAAGAAATGTTTTAAAGACGTTTCATAACTTAAGTACGTATAGACGTAAAGGTTGTCCTTAGCATCAGTGACATGCCATCATTTATTCATGATATAGGGACCTGTCCATATTTCTGTAGTATTGTTAGTGGCGCAGTAAGCAGTCTCCTTTTTATGTTACATTGGATTTACAAGGAGTATTAAAGAATATGTGTCAATGTTTTACTATAGATTTTAGATACTTTTCTATAATTGGTCTTTATTAGATTGTTAGCAAACTAATAGATTGAGCAAAACGCAGACTCATGTCTGCAAGTGTTTTTTTTATAAAGATTGATCTGGCTCAAACTTTGCAATAAAACACTGGTGTAACACTATACAACATCACATATTGTTTTCACGAATATGTTTAGCAAATATGATAACAACTATAGTCAAATCATATCACAAACAGATTTCCAGCTAAACATTCTTTAACGTTTGACAACTCTGATGTTTAAACAATTCAAAACAATAAAGCAAATGTCTAGTAACCATCCTGAATCACTTTTAGCAAACAGATTTCGCGATTATTTGCACATTACTGTATCATACCCCAATAGTGTTTTTAACTGTCAAGCTGCTAGGGCAAAAGCTGCCACAACAAACGGGATAAACATGGAAACTCGAGCAACATTCGCGCCACTCGAAGGTGCGTCGATACACTCCTGATACTTGTCGTAGTCGACTTCCTTGATAGCACAGAGCTGGGCCACTTTACAGTCCCCTTCGCAAGTAGACCGGTCGTGGCTTACCGAGTTGTAGAGATAGTACTTCTCGAAGTTGTCGGATGACGAATTGCTGAAACTGTCCAGGAGGTTCTGAAGCGATGCTGGTGAAGCATCGGGGAGGTTGAAGGCTTGTTTCAGGCTGTACTCGTGTCCCCAAAGCGGGGATCCCTGCATGTTAGCCAGAGCCAGGTTGGAGTAGTACTGGTTTACATCCTAGTGTGGGAGGGGGGGGGGGACATGTTAGTATGTCTGGGACCGCAATGTTAGCAGCGACACCTAGCTGCAGTGTGGAATAGTACGAGTCTGGATTGCCCTGAGGAGGAAAGTGAGAGACGGTCACCGAAACTTCGGCTGTTGATTTTAAATAGATCTTGGTGAATTAAGACTTGTTACCCAGTGATTTTTCAACCTGATGAGATTATTCACAAACACTTGATTCAGCCTCAAAAAATTTCATTTTGTTCTGGCGTAAAACAAACCAGACCAGACCAAGGACTGACCAATTCCATGCTTCTGTGACGTCATTGTACGTAGATAGATGATTTTTTTAGACTTTCTGCAACTTTTGATCTACATGTTTTATCTACATATCGTGATGTCACAGAAAAGGTGAATTGCTCATTCCTTGGCAAAGACTTAAGTTGAGCAGTCGACAATTTTTCGGTAGGCCCATTTTTTTATTAAAAGACAATAAGATTCTTTCTCAGTGCTTTACCTCCAATGTAACAAAAACTGGGTTTAAGTAGAGCGATCCAATAAGTTGCCTTATCGCACTGACCGTTAGATCGCCTGTGGTCTTGTCGTAGCTGACCAGTCTGATCCCAGGGTTGTTCGCGCCAACTCCACCAAGAGTGGTCATCCATGGGGTCACGGCTGGGGCCAGCAGCATTGAGTTCACGGCCCTACCTGGACAAACAAACAAACAAAAACATGATTGTGTATAATCAAAACGCATTTACCGCATCTTAACACAATCTATTTGTAGAAAGGGTAAAGGCAACCCCATAGTATTTTCAATGCATAGAAGCAGCGGGTTGTTAGCCACTGTGTCTCCTTCCACCGCCTATTACCTCCCCAACCGAAGTCAGGTGCCCATTTTTACACCTGGGTAAAGTGAGGAAATTCATGTGCCTTTTTCTATGACAAAAGGTCTAGCTAGAAATGTCAGGAATCAAATACTTATCCTTTCTATCTCTAGTCTTCTACGATCCTCTACCCTACCTATCCCACCACACAACAGGACAAATGCAGGCGAGTAGGCCGTGTTCTGTGTTCATGGAACTCACAGTTAGCACCACAAACATCCAACCCGTTTCTGAATAATAAAAAACACACGGGCGGGTCCACCACGTGCAACACACAACCGCGTGGAGATCGAGCAGCTTATCATCCAACATGACCGTTCGAATGTTCGAACGCGGGTCCTGTGACGTCACGTGAAAACGATCTATTAGGAACACAAAGAAAGATATTTCGACACCATAAAGACAGTCTACTTCGAAGCTGAATGGTTGTCGTCCTCTCACCTTGATCGTCATAGAAAAGCCTAAAACTGTCGAGGTGTTGATGGGCAAAGAACTGGCCCTTGATGACGTCAGCATATCTGGCGACGATCTGCAGGTAGCGCCTGTTGTATTCTGGGTAGAACCAACTCTTGCCCTTGGATCGTTCGAAGAACCCTGGTGGCACGTGACCAATCAGGAACACCTACGGGAGAGAACGTTGTTATGAAACACGTTTTTGGCAACTCCTCAGGTAATTTCTGTCTCGTAGACGGTTGTCGCCTCACAAAATGGTCGTCGCCTTTTTATGTATTGCACGTACTCTCTGTTCACATCTTATGTTTTTGTCGTAGTTGATACAGGGCTAGGGTTTAGGCTTCTTGATTCGGCTTCAAACCCGAGTTGATGCACGTTCCTTTTTTTCGATAAATGTTTACCATTCATACAGCTGAACATTTTTACTTGAAATGTTGCGTTATGTACGTTTTTGCATTTTTGTCAGCCCCCCTAAAAGCTACGAAACGCTCGGATATGGAATATTGATCGGTCAGTGACACATGACAATGACCATTCGAAAAAGTAATTCGCGACCCTTTACCAGGCGGAAAACTGCGACGCCTCGGTGACGAAGTTTACGTTTCTTTTATGTATCGTCTGTGTATTACGTGTCAATGCATTGAATGTCCAAATGAATACAGTATTTAGTCTATAGATCTCTGTACGCATAGTCTATATCCTTTAGTAAGAAAGAAGAAAATTGACAAACCTTCTCATTGTCGGTTTGTGCTTGTTGCAAAACGCCTTCTAACCAGGCAAACTGCCCTGCTGGATCCGTGTTGTCGTCTGTAGGCGCAGTCACCTTGTCGTTAGTGTAGTAGTACACGGTGTTCAGCCCAACGAGCCTGAGACCGGGGCTAATCAGCACCGTGTAATAAGCACCTGTAGTGGTGAGGACGAACAAAAACTGTGAAATATAATCTTAATTGTTTTAAGAAACTATTCGATAGCACCTGTAGAACGCAAAACCTTGCTTTTAGTATAAAAAAAAGGGGAAAAGTCCACTATACGCAGACCACACGTAGCCTCATTCTGGATCAACGTTGTATCAAACTGTATCTACATAACGTGACGTAACGAAAGCAGTGGATTGCTTTTTCCTTAACAAAGACTGAAGTTGGACAATCAGAAACTTGCCAGCGACTCCAATTGTGAATGTCGGACACTTCGGCACATGGACACTTCGGCCCCCTGGCAATCAGGACACTTCGGCCCCAAGCCGAGGACACTTCGGCCCCAAGCCGAGGACACTTCGGCCCCGGGTCCAGTCCACGATAGTTAACTAACACGTAGCCCGAGTTGACTAAATAACGTATAATTTTAGGACGTATGATTTTACAGGAAAGCGTGTTGGCTGTTACAGATGTTACTGTGGTAGGTAAGTGTGTTTGCTATTTTTCAAGACTTATTTATTTGTTTCAAGACTTAATGCTCAATATGTTTTATCGTTGCATTTCACATAGCTTTTCAATTAATTTGTACACTCCATAGCACGCCCACGCACATAAGAACTAGCGGGGCCGAAGTGTCCTCTGAGCCTGGGCCGAAGTGTCCTCGGCCTGGTGCCGAAGTGTCCTGGACTTGGGGCCGAAATGTCCGGGCCGAAGTGTCCATGTGCCGAACTGTCCTGACACCTCCAATTGTTTGTGTTGGCAATGGTAGGTCAACTTTGATGCAGAATGAATTCTACGAAACGGATGAACTTTCAAGTTATCATTGCCTTCTTGGTTGAGGTAGAAAAATACCGATTAGTGACAAATAAGAGCACATATGCGTACCGTTAACGAATGTGTTCATCACATCAGATGGCAGCCAGCTGGGAACATTCCACATGTTCCAGGTGGCGTTGTAAACCGTGTTGGGAGCAGGTGGCATCTGGTGCTTCGGGTGGTAGTCGTGATTACCGAACACGGGGTACACCTGAAAGACACGTCATCTGACAGGTGAATGAAGGTTATACGACGACACCATGATGGTGTAACGTCGGCATATACACCTTTCTCACGCGGCGGCCATGATAGATCTAAAACGAGTTCAATGTGGCAAACAAAAGGCTGTCCATCATAATTAGCAGTTCGACCAATGGTAGCCTGCCAATTAGGAAATCGACCAATAAGTGAATGGCTGCAAATTCGTTAAAAATTTGCATTATTATGTTTTTATTTTGCATCTCTTAATGGAGTATGGGGTCCGTCTACACTACTCTAAATTGCTACATTTTTCGGTGCATAACACTTCTTGTAATATTTATTATTCCATCTTATGTCATGAAAATTTGTGTGGTTTGGGGGAAAACTAAATGGGACCTGATTTTAGAAATAAGTTTTGTCTGTTTGCCTCATTGACCTCTTCTTCGATCTATCATGGCCGCCGCGTGAGAAAGGTGTATTGGTGTATGGACGCCATGTTGGTGTATGGACGCCATGTTGGTGTATGAACACCATGATGATGAAGCGGTGCCATGTTGGTGTAACGACGCCATGTCATTCTTTGGCATCTTTAATCCATCAACATGGCGGACGTTAGATTGGTCACGTGATTGCAAACATCATCAAACACTATACACCTTTCTCACTCGGCGGCCATGATAGATCGAAGAAGAGGTCAATGAGGCAAACAGACAAGACTTATTTCTAAAATCAGGTCCCATTTAGTTTTCCCCGAAACCATACAAACTTTCATGATATAAGATAGAATAATAAATATTATAATTAGTGTTATGCACCGAAAAATGTAGCAATTTAGAGTAGTGTAGACTGGTCCCATAGTCCCTAAAAAGATGCAAAATAAAAACATAATAATGCAAATATTTGACGGACTTCACTTATTGGTCGCTTCCCTAATTGGCAGGCTATCATTAGTTGAACTGCTAATTATGATGGACAGCCTTTTGTTTGCCTCATTGAACTCGTTTTAGATCTATCATGGCCGCCGCGTGAGAAAGGTGCATACGTCATTGGACATCTTGTGAGATATTGGTTATGAAATTAAGAAAAAATGTAATCTGAGCGGCCCTACCTGTGTGTTCGGGAAAACAGATCGAAGAAGGTCCGTCAGGTTCCCAATAATGGTCAGCACCACGTCCGTGTTCATCTTGTCGTTATAGATATGAGGAGTGTCGTCTCTAGAGAGTAAAAGAAATATGATCAAAGAACTGATTGCAAATTCAGTGGAATAGCTGAACACTGCTACAAAACAAAACAAAATAAAGGAGGGCGCATTTCATTGATAGCAAATAGAACAGTGACAGTATAACATCGGTCTAACATATGACAAATCAATCTGTTAGAATGGATTTGTACCAAAACTAACCATATGAGGTAGTCATTTCTTGTTTGGACTATCGTTAAACATGTAATAGATAAATCGAGGGGGGGGGGTCCTTTTTTAACCTCCTCTTGGACTTAACAGCCACACAGGCATTTTGTCGATGAAATGTCAAAGGCCCCTGAGACATAAACAAATCACTTTGAGTCAATGGTCTAGACCAGCACTTTTTTCTAGTCAGGGGCCTTTAACTTTATATAAATTTAACATATTACCCACAATTCATCTTGCTGCACATGCGTCCTCGGAACGGTGAACCTGCTTATAGTCATATTACGTAACTGTTATATTCAAATAACTCACCCTGTCCAGATAATAAAGTCAGGGTTGGGTTGAATGGCCTTCATGGCGTATACGGTGTCGTTGATAAGTCGCCAGGGGGCGTCGCAGATGTAGTCCCCCCATTCCCCGGGATCGTTCGGCGTGGGCTGGCCGGCAGTCTGGGAATCACAGATCGTCCCGTTCTCCGCGCCGTCCAGGTACGTGAAGTCATAGTGGAAGTCTGTCACGTGCCAAAACACACCTGTGGTGATAGTAGAAACCACCTGTTATTCACAGACCTCTTTACGAATCCCATTGCATGCTGGGAGACGCGGGACCTTCTGGGCGGTAAGCAACATCATGACCATGACAACGCATATGCGATGCATGCGTTTAAGTCTATGTTGACATGACAATTATGCGCTACCCACAATGCCCCGCGTCTCCCAGCATACATGCATCTCTCGGACAATGACAAATTATGTCTGATCTCAAAATATATTTGAAAATTGATACCTTAAAACATTGTTTGCCACATTTTTGCATACTAGTACATTTTGTACTACGGCACACTTGTCCGATACTGTAAATGCAGAAATGTTCGCGGTGGATTAATTTTCACGGTAACCACTTCACCGCGAACTTAAATCCATCGCGAACATTTTTATATTAGTCTGCAGTGTATTACCTAGAAATTAAAACCACCGCGAAAAGTCCTTTTTCCCGCTACTACGAAATCAAATCCCCGCGAACTTAAATACATTTACAGTATGTGATATGGCGCAAACTCAGCAGTACCATTAATGATCTGTCCCTACAAACGCCTTACCTATGACATCATTGAGTTCAAAGGGGGTTCCCCGTGTGGTGTACATGTACTGCACCTCTCTTTAACCTTACCCCTCCCCCAATACTCCTCATACGCTCAGTTACGTGCTAATGTTTAAATGCTAATTGAGTGATTACTTGTATTGAGAGAAAATTAGATTGATAACATTGTACCAACGGACGTTCTTCATATCAAACGTTTTCATATTTATATCTAAAAGTCATAACATTCCCTCAACATATTCAGAGTCCATATTCCGCGTACTTACTGTTATCAGTTTGGGCCGAAATGCAAGGGGAGAAAGATGAATAATGAGTTAATACTGAATGACTGTACAAACCGTCTGCGCTACAGTGTACAGCTAGTACACACAGCACAAGTGTTGTGAAGAGTGTAGATCTCCCCATGGCTGATACTGGAAGCACTCGGTACTAGAGTGAATCACACACCTTCGGCAGACTGACCTCTTCAGCTCTAAACAAGTATGGCAACACGTCACTCTAAAAACCTGCGGCCCCTCCCAAGTTGATCATTTACATGAAGACCTTTATTGTGCATTTTTGCCGAACCAAGCTAAGCACAGGTCACAATAATATAAAGACAAAACATACATGTAGGTTTAGTATCATAGATCTGGCTTCTTCTAGCTTGTTGGTAATCTGGAAAATGTAGGATGTATGGGAAAATGTATAGTTTAGCAATAAAAGTTGCTTTGTTAGAACGCACGAGGAATTGCATTTTTCAGTTCTACTCATACGTCTTAAGTGAGGGACTCAGTCTACTAAATTATAGGTTACTGGATAAAATATTTCTGTCATTAACATGCACCGTACAATCTACAAAGACGAGCACTTCATCTCCTACGTCATGACTGTGTTTACAAAATTGACAGATAATTTAAATGAATCTCGGCACGAACGGACTTCGTTGAGGAAATACTGAACTTGTCATTTGGCAAACGTTACATCGAGTATTGACGGATGTGCTCTCAGTTGAGCATGAAAACGAAAGGACGTCGCCCTTATGACGTCGCCCCCTCCCCCCTGAGCGACGAAACTTTAGCCCCTCGAACTTTTGCCGTCAGGCACATGACCGCTTGTGACGTCATCCCCGCAGCCTTGTAGGCATTCTGAGAAACCACTTTATCGGTGGGTTATTGATGTTTCCGGTTTGTGGTATGGTACCTGTATGTATCTGTATAGTAGCCTCTACCAGGCTCCGCGGATCAGTGATCTAATTGTAGAAATATAAATTGGACAAATAGAGTCTATAGTACGCTATTATTCGCCATTCACTACGGTGATCGCGGGCCCTCAAGCGGGCTGAAGCCTATCGCTTCATGAAACTA
>NC_049991.1:3485847-3490998 GCF_000003815.2 Branchiostoma floridae | reverse complement strand
AACTCCCCTAGCGTACTATAGACTCTTTTTGTCCAATTTCTACAATTAGATCACCGATCCGCTGAGCCTGGTAGAGGCTAGGTATTGCCGCGTAGCACACCAGCTTTGCTGGCATGCGGTGCGACAGCAGCTGGCTGGATATGCTACACCGTCACACCTATTTAATGTCATACTCGTACAGTACTTGCAAATTGTCGGTGGCGACTTCCACTCTTCGATAGTTTTGGGGAAAAACAATTTTCTAAACTTCACTTCTGGGTTCTTTTGAGTTTTAAGTGTTGGGTCGGATTCTTTCTCCACTGGACACTAAACTTTGCATTTAAGCAATGTTAAGCTTGAAAAGCAGTTCTAAACTTGTGAAACACTGACAAAGGGCTGGAAACAGCAACTTGGTGTCTGTTACACATGGACCATCGGCCTTTATTTTGAAACTTTCATGAAGTTGTAAATGAAGCGCCATCATTTAGTGAAACTTCCACAGAGTATCCTCTAAACATACAGATAATACGTCGCCTCGTATACACCATAAAGCGATATTTCATATTTACATAATTATTATCCTTAAGCTATTTCACGCTTTTTCTTTACCACACAGCGCACTGATATAATCTATTTCTTGAGAAAACGCTAGTTCGCCTTTATCCGCGGGATGACCTATATCCATTTAAGTCGACATATGGTGATTTAACTTCTTGTTTTTAAATACTGCAATTTTGAAACCACCGTCGACTTGATTTTACTAAATACTATGTTTCTCAAAACAACGGATATATGTTACCCAGTGGATAAAGGTGAACTAGCGTTACATCAATAGCATTTGGTCATAAACCTTTTATATCACATGCCATATTGAACTGTCTGTATAAATTCATGTTTACCCACTAAGTTGCGTACTTTGGCGGATATGTCATTGCTGACGTGGAAAAAAAGCCGCCAACCGACATGAGCAAGTTAGAACTAGTTGGTCGTTACACGATAACAACAAACACCCGTGACACCTTGCGCAAACGAACCTATCAATTGGATCTGTACATGTAACGTAACAATTAGAAACTTAACACTTAGAAATTGTGTTCTGGAAGCAAGATTTTGTACCTAGACCTATCAGCTCTCTATATCCATCGACGCGCTCACATAGCCAACTAGTATGGTATTTGACCGTCGAATGTACATGTTAATTAAAGGATCATAACAAATGTGGTACAATTGTAAAGCTTGTTGAATTAAGGGTTAATGACCCGCCCCGAGGTGTATATGGTGTCATAACGCCTGGTCCTTTGCTATAACCACCGAATAAAACCACCTCGTTCGCTTCGCTCACTCGGTGGTTTTATTCGGTGGTTATAGCAACGGACCAGGCGCTATGACACCATGTACACCGAGGAACAGGCGGGTCATTAACGTTATTATCATATAGCCTACCCAAACTTGCAAACTCCTGCATGACGCATACTACGGATCCCTTTGTACTATACGTCTGAATTTACGTGTGAATTTCTGAAAATTCACATTTGTTCTTTAGTACATACGTACATTCTTTAGTAAGGAGATTTCAGATTGCATTTTGAAACCAAAATTCCAACAGAAAATATTCGAAACATTGCAGTCTTTGACTTTTTAGAACAACAAAACCCATTATCAATGTTAACATCCCGTCCCCCTTGCAGTCTGTACTTATTCCATCTGCTCTTTCATATGTTTCGCTCCATTTGATTGGCCAATGCCTGCATATCCCTTTCTTTCTTGTGTGTATTGCTCCTTTTGGTTGGTCAGAATGAATCGACATCGGCACCGGTGTCCATTTGCATCGACACTGATGCTGGTGTCGATGCAAATCGACACCGGTGCCGGTGTCGATTCATTCTGACCAATCAGAAAGAGGATACACACCGGCCTGGCCGAAATCTGTATGTTACCGCGCCATAACCAACATGGAACGGGGCCTTCTGATTGGTCCGTGGCGCCTGGCTATATGATAATACGCATTCTTATATAGAAGAACTTTATTGCGCGACAATTTTAACAGTGACAATGAATGGCAATCTGAACAACTATATACTAATACAACTAATCTGACATGATACTACGACATAGATGAAATAACAGTAGACAAAAATATTCAATTCTTTATTTCGGGAACCGACTGTTCAATAGAAAAACAGATCGATCATTACAACAATGAGAAGCTGTCCATACATTTGATTGAAGTGAATTACCAAATTCGAGTTCCAACTTTTTGTGTTAATAAAAGCATTTACAGACGCTACGAAAGGGACAGGTAATAAGATACTTGTATGACCCGGCCAGTGGGGCGGTTCACATTTCTGACATTCCTTTCTTTACCTACCTGCCTTTGGAGACAGTAAACGGAGCAAAGGTCACTTTGATGTAAGGGTGAAGGCATGCAGAGCGAGCTCATGGTACAACGGAACTAGGGGAATCCCCTGACAAATAGCTGCAAACTACATACAGCTTTTAATAGTGGAAACATCTGCGATTTTGACCAGAAGTCGTCTACTGCGTTCTCGCCCTGTAGGTAATTGTCGCTCCCAATTTCAAAGCTCTAGAAAGAAACTTTGCTTTAGTATGTGATATACTTTCACTGTAGAACTAGTGAATAGTTCGTCGTACGTATTTGTGACTTCATAAGGTGCATTCCAGTGAAAAAAAAAGACAAGATGGCTGCCCTTGATATGAACGTTGACGCCTGTGTTCTCGTGAGTGGGTTTCCGAACTTTGTCAGCAGTCGACTTTTGGAGGAGCATTTCATGGCGATGGAGGATGGTGGCGGAGGGATACGGCAGTTGATCATGTTCTCAGAAATAGGAACCGCACTGATAGAGTTCCGCGAGGCAGAACGTAAGTAGGCGTATTTTGATGTAACACCGTACTAAATGACAACAAAGAAGACATTTCAGTAATGTACAATTTTTTTTCAAAAGCACACTGGGTCACCCCTGCTCTACTAGCCATGTGTGATTTAGGGTGAAATTGCTACCTTTTCTCGTATCAAAGCCCCCCCCCCCCCCCTGCAGGAAATAAGAGTTGTAAAATGTTCTGCTTTCCCCGTCACGCTTGTCTGCATTTGAACTTCTTTCAGTGTGTGACGCACAAAGCATCAAAATTTACTTGTACTACGCATTTTGCTGCTAACGCTAGTTCACCTTTATCCGTGGGGTAACCTATATCCGCTGTCAGTTTAAAAACAGAGGACTTAGGGATATAATTTGAGACCACTCCCATGCCAGTTAACTTGATATCCTTAAATACAGCGGACATAGGCTACCCCTCGGATAAAGCTGAACTTGCGTTAGATCTCACAGGAAATCAAAACAAATAGAAAGGTGACATTTTCAAGAAAATACTTCATACTTACCCCCACAATTCTGTTATTTATTCTTACAATTCATTAAGACATATTCATATATAAAAGGTGACCAGCCCCTCCAGCTCTGTCCTGCCTGTTGTTGTTGGCATCCGTCTGTCTCGGAAGACAATGGTAGGCAGGCGGGTTTTTAAGGCGACCCGTCTGCCTGGCCTGCACTTGGGTTTTTATGGTGAAGGAGGGGTGTGCACGTCCTTCTCCACCCTCTCGTCCACTGGCGCACTAAGTCCTACAGGGGCAACTGTTTGCAACGTGTAAGACAGCTCCAGCAGATGCAGGTTTGTTGTTTGGAGTTTCCGTCTCCTAGGAGGACTTCCGACCAAGGATGCAAGGGGTTCCTCCTACCCCTGACTCATGTGTCATGGCGGGTGCGTCATGCCCGAACATGCCCCTATTGCCTGTCACCACCACAAAGGCATGTCACTGCCACTAGCCGCAGCTAGGTACTCATTCACACCTGAGTTAAGTGAGGAAAGTCGTGTAAAGTGCCTTTCCCAAGGGCACAAGACCGGTGACACCACAAGCGGATTCGAACCCAGGACCTCTTGGGCTTGAGACCAACGCGCTGACGATCGTGCCACGCGGCCCCACAGTGGCTGTCCTGCCACTTGATGCATTATGTAATCGTACACCACGTGGTCTCTGCTACGTTACAAGTAACCATGGTGATCACAGTATTCTGTTCAAGGTCATTGACCTTATTTTTTGAAGAAGAAGAAGAGAACGAACAAAACATTATGTTTCCTTTCGGTGAAGTTAAACATGCGATGTTTGAGAAATATCACAAAAGATCCGGATCCCCTGATAATTAGGTTACTTTGGAGACCACAGAGTTTACGTGCATTTTCAGGTCAGTTGATATTTAAAAAGGCGTCCCTGAATGATTTTATAAGTGATACAACAAATGATTCCCAAGCTTGTCTATGTCTTAACATACCACATGATTTCATGTGTTTT
This sequence comes from Branchiostoma floridae, assembly GCF_000003815.2. Taxonomy (NCBI): domain Eukaryota; kingdom Metazoa; phylum Chordata; class Leptocardii; order Amphioxiformes; family Branchiostomatidae; genus Branchiostoma; species Branchiostoma floridae. The sequence continues at coordinate 3,486,656 of NC_049991.1, read as the reverse complement.
AGATGCCGCAAATGTTCTCGCAAACGAGCAACACATGCTGGAAGGAACACTGCTGCAAATGAGAGGATTGTCGTCCACCTTCTCTTTAACGGGGAACGTAGAAAGCCTGCAGAAAAAGCTAGTTCAGCTCAACAAACTCGTTTACATACAGTCTGAACTGAATGCCGACCTTCGAGCAGGACACAAGGCTACTCGACAAAGCCTCATTAGCAAAGAGCAACATCTTCAGACTGTCACCACAGAAAATGCCCAGCTGAAGACAGAGCTTACGCGTGAAAAACAAGCCAGGGGATGCTCTTTCGACCTGTGTCGAAGGTTGGAGGAAGAAAATGGTCGTCTCATGGACAGGACGGAAGCTGACAAGAGGGAGATCGAACGGCTTAAGGACCAGGTAGCCTCCTTGTCCAACGGTATGACCTGTACGTACGAGATGAGCCATGTTCCACGTGGAATTGCCATCATCATCAACAACATCCACTTTGAGGACATGGGGATCCGTGATGGGGCAGAAGGTGATACAGGTAAGGGTTGAAATCAGATGGATGGATGGATGGATGGATGGATGGATGGATGGATGGATGGATGGATGGATGGATGGATGGATGGATGGATGGATGGATGGATGGATGGATGGATGGATGGATGGATGGATGGATGGATGGATGGATGGATGGTTGGATGGATGGATGGATGGATGGATGGATGGATAGATGGATGGACGGACGGACGGACGGACGGACGGACGGACGGATGGATGGATGGATGGATGGATGGACGGACGGACGGACGAATGGATGGATGGATGGATA
>NC_049991.1:3474334-3485747 GCF_000003815.2 Branchiostoma floridae | reverse complement strand
TTAGGTAGATAGATAGATAGGCCTTAATAATTGTAGTAGATGTATAAATATGCATTTTACATTTATGAGCATTGTAATCTCTCTCTATATATATAGAGAGAGACAGAGACAGAGACAGATAGATAACGTTAAGGTACATAAAGTAGCTATAATTGTATTTTGTTTTCACGTAAATACATTTCCTGTACAGGTCGCCTTCGAGAAGCCTTTGAAAGTCTTGGTTTCACCGTGGTGACCTTGAGTGACCTTGACCATGCCAAGATGGTGGCTGCTATGAAGGACCAGGGCAAAGCTGACCACTCCAACCACGACTGTTTCGTCTGCTGTGTCATGTCGCATGGCACCATGGGAAAGGTCTTCTCTTCCGATGACGTAGGCATAGATATCTGTGAGCTCATGAAACCTGTCAATGCTAAAAAATGTCCATCACTCAAAGGCAAGCCAAAGCTTTTCTTCATCCAGGCTTGTCAGGGAGAGAAAAGTCAGTGTAGGGAAAGCTTTGATGGCGACCGTGATGCTAAACCTGTCCCCTTTATCTGCCACGAAGCCGACTTCTTCCTGGGCCTGGCCACGGTCCCAGGCTATGTGGCTAGGCGGGACCAGGACGGGGCTCCCTATGTGCACCATTTGGCAAACATGCTGAAAGATTTCGGCCCAACTCACGATCTGTCCGCCATCATGGCCATGGTGTGCGACAAAATGAACGACATCCATGACGACAAGTTTGGGTGGATCTCCTCAAACCACAGCACTTTGCGCAAAAAGATAATCTTCAATACAAAGTGAGGTAATTATGGTGTTTTGTGGTGTGGGCTAAGGTATTTGATTCCCTCTTATATTCCCCATGGTTTACTAGAGGTGTAGCTGACAGCCTCTGGTACTTGATTACGTTTTGTAGCGAATGGTAGGACAGAACTTTAGAGGCTGGTCACCATGTAAGAAGAACAGTTTAAACAGGTGCAATTTATATCAGTATAAGAATAGACCTAATTGTGTGTAGTAGTATGTAGTTGTAGTAGTAGTAGTAGTAGGCTAGACAATATGAATATAAACATTATGTATTTGCTTACAAATGTGTACCTTTCTAGTTTGAAAATTGATGCAATCCACTATCGAATGATATAAAGAAGTTCATGTATATTGCTTGACATAGCAGATAAAAGAATAGCTTTAAGTCTTTATATCATGCAGACTCATTAACCATTACTGACTTGAGTTTTTTTCTTATGCAATTACTGCTACTTAATTTGATGTAACATTGATAGTCCATTATTGAATTCCAACATTGTGTCCATTTTATAAATATTCGAGCTTATAGTCATCATTGTATAGTTATCATTGATTTTCTTTATTCATTGTAATCACTCTCTTCTTTTGTGTGCAAATAAACAACACTAATAGTAACAAATACAGTGTAGTGATATGAACTACATTGAAATTGCAAATGCCCTAATGCAGAAACCTTTCAATTTGGTGGGTTTGATTTTACAATTTAGCAAGTTGTGAATAACAAAGTTCCTCATTCAAATCCAGGGAGTAACATAACTTCCTCACTGCAGTACACTAGTAGTGCAGTGCACTACAGCGTCGCTGTGTCGCTGCTAACTCATGTGGTCCCTAATGTAAATTAGTGTCACATATATGACAACAAAATTCTATGCTACTCAATGGCTGTGAATATTTTTTTGTTATTCAGTTATTGCTTAGGTGATGGATGCATTTACGGATGCACAAGACATATTCATGTCACAGCCTACGTTTTGTTTGATTTCTATTGCAATATTGATCTTTTCAATTCTTTGAAGTTTTATGTAACCCTAACATGTAAATATTTCAATTTAAACAATACATACTATAGGTATATGACCTAATTCGGTCAATATTGATCATTGTAAATAAATACTAATAAATATGAAAGTAATGGAAACTGACTATAAATCGCGTAAATTAATTGCTTGTGATTTATTTCTTCAAACAAACTTTGTACATCAGTAGCATTGTTCGCAGAGCCTCATATATTATTGAACAGCTCTCTGTAACAATTCTTACCAGATGTGCACTTACATTCCCAACATTCTTCGTCACTGACGTACAGCAAAACTCCGCCAATCAATATGCGAGGTTAGAGATAGCTGCCCTTTGGTATTCGTACAAAGAATACTGCCATACACAAACTATTACACCTGTACAAGTGACATTGGAGTTCTTAGTATTGTGCGAGGCTCTTGGATATAAATGCCCGTACGGGTTAAGGTATCGGCAAAATCATTATCCTCGTGCCGAACGGCAAGCTCTTGGCCTGTATCATAAAATGTTAACAATCGATGGCAATATACACACAATAAAACACATAGATGGTAAGATACACACGTGCACAATACAACAATTATTCAACCGACATGTCAACGCCATAAAATTTTGTTTACGTACTATAAAAAAAGAAATATTACAAAAGTTCTCAAAAATAGCTATCTGCATTCATTGGCACTCAATATCCCCACATATATGTACATTTCTACATCGCTCCATCTAAGGCCACAGGAAGTACAGTTTATTGATGTCATCTGAGACATCCCTCCACGTCAGAATGCAGTCTGTCGGCGGTGTCAAGAGGACCAGGGTCCGACCCAGACTCCTGCTTGGAGAGCTTCAGAGTTTGCACTCGCAGTTGCTCGCCCTGAGATAAAAGTATGACATTCAATACATAAACATCCAATGTCATCCAATGAATCTATGGCTCTCTAGAATTCCTTTTAAAAGTTACAAATTAATACTGAGTGAATACGTAGCAGACAGTATAATTACGGACATGCTTTAGGCTATTCAGGTCCGAATATTCTGTGAATATTCTAAGTAAAACAACATTTTAGGTTTGGCACCTTGTGCCCTATAGATGTGATTGCAACGAACGACTAGCTATAATAGTGCTATGTGGCGAGAAAAATTTAATATATGGCGATACTACTGTAATACAACGTCTCTGTTTATTTTGTCTGATGTTATATTTTTTTTTCAGTCAGTAAGGTTGATTATTGTAGTGAAACGACAGCTTACCCAATGGCTCTGTTTATTCTCTTCGCCAAGAAGAGTATGTTTTTGTCGACCTGGGTCTGTATGTAGGTCAACAGCATATAACTCGAGAAATTGTTGATGGAACTTTGTGATTTTTGGTAGGTGTGTAGCGGTTGTCGAAAAGAATGCCAAGTTTGAAAACGGCTTACCTGGCGTTTTCCTACGGTACTGCAGTGAGCTTAGTATGTTTTTTGCGGTTTGTTTTGGGCAGCATAAGTCGAAATGCAGCTGGGCGATTTTCACGATACTTGGTAGGATGGATGTAGCGGTTTTAGAGAGGAAGGTCAAGTGCGAAAATGGTTTACCTGGCTCTTGCCTACGGTGCTGTAGCGGGATTTGTATGTAAGTGCGTTTGTCTGTATGCAAGATAACTCGAGAACCCTTGAATGGATCCTGATGATATTTGGTATGTGGGTGGGGGTTAGGAAAATAAAGGTCAAGTTTGATAATGCCCCCCCCCCTAGTGACTGCCTAAGGTACTGCAGCATAACTTTTAATTTTGACACTTCATGTTCCTGACATGCTGTGGTCATGATTTGTAAGTGGTAGATAGCCCTTGGGGCAGAGAGTAAATGCTGTGAGTTTGGACCCCCTAGCGGCTTTTTGGGAACTGCAGACACCGATTTCCTTTCAAACTTTGAACGAGGATAACTCGACAACGTGTTGACGGATCATCAGGATTTTTGGTATGTAGATAGAATGAGTGATGACTTAAACGATGTATTACTTATTATGCAAATCAGCAGCTAATTTGCATAATTAATGAGGAAAGTTCATAAATCCATGCCAACAGCATATAACTCAAGAAGCTGTGTATGGATTTTCATGATATTTGGTATTTGAGTAGCGGCTGTAGAAAGGAAGGTTGTGTTTCAAAATAGTTGGCAGCATTTTTCGTTAGAACGGTAGCGGGTCGAGTGTGTGCGTCCGTTTGTTTGTGGAATAAATAACTCGAGAAGCATTGAAAGGATCCTGATAATATTTGGTAGGTGGGTAGGGGTCAGGACAACGAAGGTCGAATAAGTGTGATAGTGCCCCCCCCCCCCTAGCGACTTCCTAAGGTACTGTAGCAAAAGTTCCATTTTTGACATCTCGTGTTCTGAACATGCTGTTGTCGTGATTTTTGAGTGGCAGATAGCCTAAGTGATGACTTACATAATGTAATACTAATTATGCACATGAACATCTAGTTTGCATAATTAATGAGGAAAATTCAGAAATCCACTGAATTCCATGATAGAACTTTCAAACTTGTTTACATAGTTTTGGGCTGAAAGGTACTTAAGATAATAATCTACATGGAAAGATGCATTTTATTGTAATCATTGGCCAACAGAAATAAACTGTTTTCTATATACATTTGTATCTCATTTTGACCTATATCTATGGACACAGCTGTTTCACAGATGTTTTGTTGGAGGAGCCTTGTGAGCTGGACGCACTGACAAGCATGAAATTCTGATTGACCAGGGATGCTATCACGTCATCTGTGTACAATCAGGTCTTGTTTTGGTAGCATTTGTGGGTTAGTGAGGAACACAGTTCATGCAGTCATTTGCTTTTGGGGAAGGTACTATTTAGTAATACATGAATAAGACCTTAAAGTCTTAAATAAAGGCATGATTATTTGGCGAAGAGATGTGTTCGTCGAACTCTAGTTTTGTTTGATGTTAGAGATGTTTTTTCAGTCAGTAAGGTTGATTATTGTAGTGAAACGACGGCTTACCCAATGTCTCTGTTTATTTTGTCTGATGTTAGAGATATTTTTTCAGTCAGTAAGGTATTGATTATGATATCTGTATGAAATCATTCAAAGTAATCGTAAACCAACTTACTAAATCAACTGTTTGTGAGCGGGTCCTCTGCCAGTCTGTATGTAAAAGACAACAGAAATCGAAATAAACAAACAAACAAACAAACAATGGAATATGTTACTGTCCAGAATTGCTGTCCAGTTGTAAAGAAGCTACCTGAAGTATTGTTACCGAGACCGTTAATATCATTTGGTCTCTAGCTTTTTAAAATTTTGTTGGTAGACACTATGCTCTCATTGTCAATACTCTGATTGTTTTGTTGCATTTTGTATCTTTTAAATGTATGTAGTTTAGAAATGCTGTGAACCTTGAAAGATTAGCCCAACTGGGCTAAAGGGTTTCGTAATAAATGAAGTGAAATTAGTACACGGTGAAGACAATATCAACACATCAAAAACCTGTACACCACAGCTTAAAGGGCATGCAGCAGACCAAGATTTAAGCTACCTTTCTTTCCTCTCGTTTCTTTTGCATGATTGAAGGCGTCGACGGCGTCGTATCTCCCCATCTGTCTGAGATGGTCCAGAAGACGGGCTGTGGGATAACTTGGGTCACGTCTTCCCAGAACCTCAAGTAGCTTCATGGTAGGACTGCCTGGTGCTGTGCTTGCGTTCATTTTCTTGGGTAGAAAAAAGAAGGAAGATTAGAGTGTATGTTCAAGAAAATGACGAATTGAATACATGCATTTGACAAACAAGTGCTTTTAAAAAGCTGGCATTTTGCCAATGTTTGCGTGTGTGAACGTTTTTTTCTACTTATTAGAATGTCATATAAATAGAACAGAGTAACTAAACCTGATATTGGCGCATGGACAGATTCACATATGTGCCTGAATCTAGATCTAGACGCCACCTGTTAAAATTTGCGTGAAGTGCAGCAAATTTCACTACACTGCCTGTTTTTGAGTGAGCTCTGTTGCGGGGCATTTTTAAGTTATTTTTTTTTTTAATTTTTATTTCTATTCGGCAAAAAAAACGAAGCGGCGAATCCGTTAACCAAAGACATAAATTGGTGTGGCCAAATGGATGTAAAAATTAGTATTTTAATGGTGTAAAAAAGAAAAAAAAAACTACCTCCCCGGATTCGAACCGGGTGCATTGGTTAGAATGCGTAAACTTTAACCACTGCGCCAGTGCGAACGTGCTGAAAATATGCCCGTTTTAACAGGTATAGAAATGTTTGGCATGAATTGAACAGGTCCGTTCATCTCAACATCACTCCATCACAACGGCGACTACTATGGATAGAAATGCAAACAAGAAAAAATAAAATTCGTTCGGTGATTTTTATCATTAAAGATCGACAAATCCTTTCAAGTTGACAAGACGGCGAAGCGCAAGCGCAGTAAAGTGGGGGTTCCCGGAAGTGTGGAAGCAGGATCCGAAGACCCGACCTCCCCGCTTACACCGGCGAATTTCTGGCATTTTAAAAATTTACAAGCAAAATAAACACATCACAAGAAAAAGAAACTTATATCCTTTATTTTGATGGGTAACTTTACCTCTAGAACCGGATAGTTTTTGTACCGCGGGTGTGGGAAGATGGTAGGGAAATTTACGGATCGCCGTACTGCAGAGGCTTTTCGCGGATCAAATTATGAATATTCGCAAGGGCCTCTGGGACGCTATATGTAAGTGTTATGTATATATATTCGATTTATTTGGAAAACATTTCATCTTTATGAATTGCTAATGCATGGTTAAATGTTAAAGCAATTATTTGATGATATGCTGCACCAATCTAAGGAATATCATACTTCATTTATTAAATTTAATGAAATATCAGGGGCAATTACGGACCACAAACAATGACTTACGACAGAGCTTTTAAGAAGTATACAAATTCTTAGCAGATACTGTAAATCGCTTTATCTTCACGGTACCAAATTTTCACGGTCTGAGAAAATTGAACTTGTTCTCGGAACTATATGTTCACTGTCGAGGCAAGTGCACATGAAAAATGTCTGTGAATTATTTTTTATCGGTAATGATAAGTTCACGTTACAGTCGTCACCGTGAAAACAGTGAACATAACATTACAGTGAAAAAAATCAGGAATTACAGTATTGAACAGGTCCGTTCATCACAACGCCCACTATTCTGGCCTCAGAGCATTTTGCCGCGCAAAAATGAACCTATCAGTTTATCAGATCAACAGATGTACTTAGGAAAGCATTCTAAGGCTGATCTTTGTACCCTAGTGGTAAAAACATATAACCTTGATTCAGGAGAGAGAAATTTTGTGGAGTCGCGTCACGTAACTGCATGTAGGATATATGCTATACTACTGATGTTGTATCCTTCGGAAAGGCACTTAACACGACTTTAATTCTCTAACTCCACCAGTAGATACCAACCCACTGCCCCTCAAAAAGGCAATGAGACTACGTTTACCTCCTATCCTTCGTGCGTGACACTATTGAAATAAGTTACTGACTTGAGTGAAGTGCCACACTGTCCTTGTCTGTCAATTTTGATATGATTATATGGATTTACGTCATTTTGCAGCTGCTCCGTATGATTTACAGCATGGTCGATTTTTTTTGGGGGGGATGCCAAAAATTGATGTGAGCGAGGATGTCATAAATATAATCAAACCAACATAACCTTAAAAAAATAGAAAAAAATGTTACCGCTGTAAATCCTTCCTCTAAGGTTACTTCAGTCGCAATCCTTTCAGCCAGAGCTAGCCAGTCGTCCCGATCATCCGATGTCCTCAGTACCGGTTCCTTGTCCAGTTTCTCAGCAATGGCGCTTTTCTGTACCGGAGTCATTCTGCCGATAACGTTCATGTTTGTCTACAGTAAACAAGATTGAAGCAAAGCTAATGTTTGTAAAGAATACTAGTAATCAAGCCACAAAATGTGTGAGAGAAGTAAGACCCCTCACTATGGATCAAGAGTACGTGTTACATGTATATTAATGTGTGATGCCTAACGTTACATTCATAATGTTTACATTCTTTGTGAAAATCTTATTCTATTCATTTGTCTGAAAATTTTGCAAATTCGTTCAAGGTTGTTCAACCTATATGTTTTCCTGCTAGCCTGCAAATCCAACTTTTTTTTCCTCACATTTTTTATTCACAAGTTATAAATTACAAAACATTCAAAGATAATCACTTAAAACTAAACACAATCATTATAGAATATTTACCATATTTTACACACTAGTCTACATTTACTCCATCATCTAGACATATGCAGTACTATATACTATGACACATTTACATATTGTTGCAGGGGCCATTCCCACTGGCTTTTTTTTGGCTAGGGTTTGCTCCCTAGGAGATCCAACTTTTGACCGGGGAAATAGCCAACCTTCCCATCCTGCCAGTCTCCAGTTACATGTACACCGGTGTACCCTTTATCCGCCTCACATCCTGTCACTCTACGAGTATACATGGAGTATACATAGGGAAAATGGGAGGACCTTTGGGACCAGACTTGAGGAAAATGGGAGGCGGACAACTTGAACACTACAAAATACACAGAACCCAGAAAAGAGAAGCACGGAGAGAAGACAAGAAATCTGCGGTCACGGACCACGTTGCTAAGAAGAACTGTGTTATTGACTAGGAGGGGGCCAAAGTTATGGACAGAGAAGGCAACAGACGAATTGGATTAAAGAAGCAGTCTGGATAAGGATATGTCCACCCAGTGATGAATCGGGACGAAGGGGGGTACAAGCTGAGTCATGTTTGGGATAGCCAAAGAGCCACCTACATCAGCTACATGTAGCGGAGAGAAGAACTCCAGTTAGAAGCTCTGACAGACATCGAAACGTCAGCAGGGAGAAAAACGTGTTGTGTAAAAGAAAACTCTTATGTTCTCCGTTTCCAGGCTGTAAGATTGTCATAACTATGGCGACACACCAAGTCTTCCATAATGCTGGATGTTCCAACTCTCGCCACCGCCCCATCCTTGGTGATGACGATGCACGTTCTCATCAGCACATCTCCGATGTTGCCAGTATTGCTAGCCAGCGTCCGAAGGTCCTGGAGATACTGGTCGGTAAATGCTGTCCGGTAGTCCTTCTCGGAAACGTGTAAGTTCTGTAGTCTGATGACGTTTCGGACGTTGTCGTATTTGGTGAATTTGAGTGACAGGGTTCCGGGTTTTGACTGTCCCACCTGCAAAATAAAAATAGATGTTCTTCGATACTTTAAAAATCTTTAAATGATACATATCATTGTAACCATCTGCACAGCCTTCTATTTTTTTCAAAACGTACAGATTAAAATCAACAATCAGTTCCAATAAATGTAAATGGAAATTGTTGGACCAAGAAAGAGGCCAATCTATAGCAAGCCATCTAATTTTGCCCAAAATAAATTATGTAGTGACCAATAAATACGACACAACTAGTAAGAAGAACATGATACATCCTCAGTATATTAGTGATAACAGAAACACAGATAACATTTGAATTAATACATCACAGCGTATGACGTATAAAAGATTAACAATAAAACATGTAACAGCCAACAACTACAACAACCAATGACTGACAAGAAATAACTAATAGCAAATAAATACTAGTAGTTTTTATGTAACAGCACAGAATCTATTCTTTTAGGAGTTAGGAACTAAGAGTCATTTTTTTCACTTTCGGAAAATTATGTTATTAGATGGAGAAGCTGAAAGAATATTTGTACTGTAGACTTGAAATTTGATAGGTGGTTCCGTTTGCTATGTACGATATTATTTTAAAATTTCTGACTTACGTTATTGAGAACCACATATTATGTGCCAAAATCACTAATGACCTCTTGAGTCGTGAAGCTAGCTCACCTGAAAGAACATGTCTCCGGCCTCATATGTGATGTCAGGAGAAACCATGTGAAGTAGTTGGTATTTGGGTGTAGAAACAGGGATCCCCTGTTCAAAAAGGCAAAACAGCATGGAATATCCACAAAGTTCATATCATTATTTTAGAAAATGTTATAAATAATTTGTTTTGCTTCGAACCAGTCAGAAACAATGCTGGCCTTTACGGTAATCTTTCCACTCACTGACTACGTGTTGGTTCATGTACTACCTATAGACAAACCAATAAACACACAAACATTGACTCCACACATGAGTGAATCGGGAAAATACTTTGAAGAAGATGTGTATTATGAACATTCATACCCGAAGAAGCAAAATGTTTACCTGGTTTCGTAGAGTTGTCAACAGCTGCAATGTTGGCTCGACAAAACGCTGTCTGAATTCCTCGATGTTGTCATTGTACTTTGTCTGCAGTATCTGCCTCAGACCCTCTTCTGTTCTCCTGTTCTTCGCGCTGTACTCGCCGTAACATGCTTGTCTAAGATCTGCCATTGTTGCGTCCATTCGGTCCGCTACTGTGGGAGAACCAGGCAAATGTATGAAATACGACCCAGTCCAAAATTGACGGACACTACTGGGGGTACGGACACTACTGGGGGTATGGACACTACAGTGGGGGTACGGACACTACTGGGGGTACGGACACTACTGAGGATATGGACACTACTGGGGGTACGGGCACTACTAGGGGTATGGACACTACTGGGGGTATAGACACTACTGAGGATATGGACACTACTGGGGGTACGGGCACTACTAGGGGTACGGACACTACTGAGGATATGGACACTACTGGGGGTATGGACACTACTGGGGGTACGGAAATTACTGAGGATATGGACACTACTGGGGGTATGGACACAACTGGGGATATGGACACTACTGAGGATATGGGCACTACTGAGGATATGGACACTACTGGGGGTATGGACACTACTGGGGGTATGGACACTACGGGGGGTACGGACATTATGGAGGTATGGACTCTACTGAGGATATGGACCCTACTGGGGGTACGGGCACTACTAGGGGTATGGACACTACTGGGGGTATAGACACTTCTGAGGATATGGACACTACTGGGGGTACGGGCACTACTAGGGGTACGGACACTACTGAGGATATGGACACTACTGGGGGTATGGACACTACTGGGGGTACGGAAATTACAGAGGATATGGACACTACTGGGGGTATGGACACAACTGGGGATATGGACACTACTGAGGATATGGGCACTACTGAGGATATGGACACTACTGGGGGTATGGACACTACTGGGGGTACGGACACTACTGGGGGTACGGACACTACTGAGGATATGGACACTACTGGGGGGGGGGGGTTACGGACACTACTGGGAGTACGGACACTACTGGGGGTTCGGACACTAATGGGGACTCCGGGACTTATGGGGGTTACGGCACTAATGGGGGCTCCGGCACTACTGGGGACATGGGCACTAATGGGGGCTCCGGCACTACTGGGGACTTGGGCACTACTGGGGACTTGGGCACTACTGGGGGTTCCGGCATTACTGAGGATTTGGGCACTACTGGGGATTCGGGCACTACTGGGGACTCGGACACTACTGGGGGCTCGGGCACTACTAGGGGTACGGGCACTACTGAGGACTTGGACACTACTGGGTACTTGGGCACTACTGGGTGCTCGGACACTACTGAGGATATGACAC